>NW_021604587.1:5105235-5144278 GCF_004785775.1 Grammomys surdaster
CTTTCACATGGATTCTGGTGCCCAAACTCAGTCAGTAAGGTTTTCATGGCAAGGGCCCTTACCCACTGAACCATCTCGTGATTTTCTCATCCAAGTTTCAAAATTAAGATTTAAAATTTTCAGCATCAGTTAAACCAATATTCTCAAGAAGTCTAAATTTTTAATTTGTGTTCACAGAGGCTGGGCAAAAGATGCCAGCAGGGTTTTTTGTTTTTTGTTTTCCTTCTAGAAGTTTCAGTCACCAGGAGTTGACATTACTTAAGTAATGTGAAAACAGTGAATAGTTATAATTTTTGTGAAAACAGTAAACAGTTATAATTTTAACAGTTCACTTGCCAAGATGAAATGTCTTTACCTGTAGGCTTTGTTAATTCCTATGGTGTAAATATTCTCATCGTGACTGACTTCAAGCTGCTGATGCCAAGCCAAGCACACAGCAGATTCCTGCAAGTTTTACAGTAGGCTCTCATGAGCTGTTCAGAAGCATCTCTAGACAGTACAATGGATGACTCAGTGAAATCTTGTCCCCTAAGTAGACTTGGGCTCCTTGGTTTGGTATCTTTGTGATATCCTGGAAATCAGCACAGAGATTACTGGGACAGCACACACAAACCCTGGGAAGAGTGGCTCGTTCAGATCCAGTGTGCATCACCATCTTAATTTTCTGTGGCTGTAACACAATACCTGAAAGTGGGTAATATATGAAGAACAGAGGTTTGTTTCAGCTTCTGGCTTTGTTTTTGTTGTATTTGCTTTGACACTTAAAAACACTAAAGCCAGGTCCTTTCTCATGCTAAGCACATGTTTTACCTAAATGAGTTATAACTCCAGTTTCTAGTTTACAGGTTAAAAAAAAAAGTCATTGCTGTTTTTGAATGATAGCTCAGATTTATTTTCTTCAAGAACAGTCATTTGATAACCAAACAAAACAGGTAGAGTCTAAGAATCTGTGCAAAGGCTGACATAGGAAAAAGATTGGGTCCTCATTGTGCAGTAACTGCTTCAGGAACTACTGGCTAAGCTTCCTCAGAAGGGACCCAAGGTTAGGTAGAGTCCACCCCCTTTTCTTTCATAAGGCTTAAGGGGACATGGTGTATCATGTGGAAAAGTCAGTCAGGAGAGCGGAAAATGGAAGTCTGAAGCTGGTCAGGAGGTGTAGCAGTCAGCCCTCTGGGTCTCCAGCTGAAGGCATGACATCTACAAGGCCCCAGTATGTAGGGGAAACTGATAAGGCCTGTTTGTTGTTGTTGTTGTCATGCTGGAGCTGCCAGAGCTGAGGGGGTCACTGTAGTCATCCTAGTCACCAGGAATCAACAGAACCTGGCTTAATATGATTGATAATTCCAAGCACTGAAACCTCTAGGACACCCTCACCCCTTCTGCAGGTGCATAGCTCCTCCCTCATTACCCTCAGGTCACGTCTTGAATACTCCTACCTTCTCTGCTGGACTTCTAACCTACTCTCTTCTCTCTTGGCTCATGGCTTTTGAAACTGGGAAGTGCAAGGTCATGGTGCTGGAGTCAGCTACCTCAGCAGAAGCTGCTCCAACACAGAGGAAAGCTGGAGAACAAGTGGGCACGTGCAGAAGACAGGAAGGTGATGCCAGGCTGCAGAACCACTACCCCACTCCTGGGAGGCGAGCAGTTCTATGCTCATGAAGGTATTATCTTGGGACACAACATCTGCTGATGAAGCCTGCCTCCAAATGCTGCCAGCTGCTTGTTGAGGAGGTAGTTCTGTGGCAGAGCATTTGCCTAGCATGCAGAGGGTCCTGGGTTTCATCCCAGTGCTTCAAAAAGCGACAAAACAAACAACCACCAACGACACAGCAACAGAAAAGTGAATCCTCTAAATAGTCCAATATTTGGATGTCAGAGGACACAATTGTGCCTTTGCTCTCTCCCCAGGGAGAAAACACCCTCTTTAATTATCCTCTCCAAGTCATATAGTTAGGGTCACCAAGGACAATCCAAGAGCGTTTTAGACACAAGGGCCACTTACAGCTCTGTGGCTGGGGCGAAGACTGCTGTGTTCAGCAAAGGCTGACCACTGAGCAAAATAAGCAACTGAAGTCAGCCCGGATGCCGACTGGGTTTGTTTTAGGCTCATATCTGAGAAGCCGCAGCCTCCTTTGAGGAGGCCTGGGACGTGTCCTCATCACCTAGAGATCTCTTCCTCTCTCCCTCCCAGCCCTTCTCAACGGACTTAGTTTTTCCTTCTCCCATGTCTTATAAGAACAGTCATTCTGCTGCCTGGCGAAGATACCATGTGACCAAAGATGTATTGGTGCTCTCCCTATATAGGTCCTCTAATGATGAAAGATGACATAAATCTAGCTATCAGTGTGGGGAAAAGTGGAGAGCAAAGTAAATTTCGATCTGAGGCTGCTGCTAAATTTGACTTTGCCCTTTGAAACAGTCCAGTCAGCGATTCTGGAGTGCGAGGCCAGGCCCTCCTCTGAGCTGCTGATAAGAGCCCAGGCAAGGCTTTATCTTTGGTCACATGGTATCTAGCTTCCCAGAGAAAGTTTCAAGATGACCCTCCCAACAGCCAGCAATCTCATCTTTCATTTTGAGTTTCTAAGGTTCACTCACACCCCCTCAGCCACCCCCGCCTTGTTTTAACCAGGCTTCTAGGTGTGTCAGAAGTTTTAGTAGTTGATGAATGAGACACTAGATAGCTGAGTTCCTGTGTAGCTAATGGGAAATATATGGGATAAAAAGAAGGCTTAACAAAAGAAAGCTTAAGGCAGGGATAGTATCTACGGTTATGGGCAATGTCAAAGAAATCAATAAAATACAGCCAAGTGCCCAGGGAAGAGTATCAGTGGGAAGCCATTGTTTTTAAGCCTAGAGGTTCATGAGAGGAGTCTGGACGGTATGCTTGGAGCATGGGGGAACAGAATGGAGTCCTCTTGGTCTGCTAGTGACCCCCACATGCCAATCTGTACAGGAAGCCAGGGGCAAGACAGGCAGATGATATGACCTGGGAGGACATGAGTGTGCGCATGTGCGCGAGTATGTGTGTGTGTGTGTGTGTGTGTGTGTGCATGTTATCCGTGGCTGTGAGCTTCCTGATGTGGATGCTAAGAACTAACTACTGGTCCTCTACATAAGTATACTCTTAACCACGGTCTAGCCATTGAACCTTCTCTCCAGCCTGACATCTGGGGTTTAACGAGTCATGGAGGCTGGAGGGTAGAACTCTGTGGATCCACAGCCAGCAGATGGCTGCTTGGAACTGAGGAGCATTATTCTGTCCTACCTTCATGAAGCTATCTTCCAGAAGGGATGACCCAATGGGCAGTTCTGTCAGGATGGAGGAGAGCTGAAGCCCGAGTCAACTGACTCAGCTTACAAGGACCTGAGTGTATAAAACAGAAGACTTCTTGAGGTCTATTTGCATACATTAATATGTATAAGTGGTTGAATGGGAGGTCAGAGGGTTAGAACAGGTAGCTCTCTGCGTTTTGTTTTGTTTTGGTTTTTTGAGACAGGGTTTCTCTATGTAGCTCTACTTGTCCTGGGACTCACTCTGTAGACCAGGCTGGTAGAAAACTCAGATATCCACCTGCCTCTGCCTCCCAGGCACTCCACCATGGGATCAAAGGTGTGCACCACTATGCCCTGCCAAACAATGGAAATATCACTCGAAAGTTTAGGGGCTGGTGAGACAGCTCTGGAAGTAAAGACATTTGCTGCCAAGACTGAAGACTTAAGAGCCATCCTTGGAACCCACGTGGTGGAGGGAGAGAACTGACTCCCACAGATTGTTCTGTGACCCTCCCCCCACATACTATGGCATGTGCACACACACACACACACACACACACACACACACACACACACGGGGGGGGGGAGACAGAGACAGCGACAGAGAGGCAAAGAGACACACAGAGAGAAATTAAAGATAATTTGTGGGGGGGAGTTTAAGTGTGAGAGTTGGAGATTAGAGCTTAAGGTATCTCTTTCTGTACTCCTGTGCAGGACTTTAAACCGCTGATGAGATAGGCAGCTTAGGATATCATTCTTTCCAATTTCACCCAAATCTAGGCAGATGGTCAACCTTAGAGATCCTTTGTGAAATATTTCAGTCGGTTCCGTCTGATACTATGGGAAAGTTGTCCTGGGCAAACAAACAAACAAACAAACAAAACCCAGACAAACAAACAAACAACCTCCACTCTATAGAGTCCCCAAAGCAATGGCCACCTCAAACGCACGCTTAAGCTTGTTTTGTTATTTTTGCTTTAGTAACTGGATGTCATGTAGGCCTGGCTGGTTTTGACCCTACTCCCGCTGTATATCCAAGACTGCCTTGAACTTCCGATTCTCTTTCTTGTGAGAGTTGGGATTGCAGGGGTGTGTATGGCAGGGCAGCTGATTGTGTGTTTAAATGTGAGTGTGCCTCTCTATCAGAAATGTCTTCCCAGGTGTCTGTGCTCAGTTCTGGGGGATCCATCTCCTAACTGATACAAAATATTCTCTTCAATTTTTTAAAATTACATATTTATTAATTTATTTTATGTGCCGTGTGTGTGTGTGTGTGTGTGTGTGTGTTTTGTGTGTGTGTGTGTATCACAGTACAGGTATGAGAGTCAGAGAATAACCTTTGTGGGAGGGTTTTCTCCTTCACCATGTGGGTTCTGGGGCTAGAACTCAGGTCATCAGGCACGCACCTTTGCCTGATTACCATGAACCAAACAAAAGTTTTTTTTTTTTTTAAGACATGGTCTTGGGCTGGAGAGATGGTTCAGCAGTTAAGAGCACTGACTGCTCTCTCAAAGGTCCTGAGTTCAGCAAACATATGGTGGCTCACAACCATCTGTAATGGGATCCAATGCCCTCTTCTGGTGTGTCTGAAGACAGCAACCGTCTACTCATATACATAAAACTCATATACATAAAATAAATAGATAAATCTTAAAAAAAAAAAGACAGGGTCTCATTCTGTGGCCCTGTAGACCAGCCTGACTTTGAGCTCACAGAGACCTGCCTGCCTCAGCCTCTGACTTATGGCATGACTATTGTATCAAGCCTAAAGTATCTGCTTAAAATGTTTCCTTTTCTGTTTTTATTTTAGATGTGTGGGTGTTTTGCCTGTATGCACCTGCCCATGGAAAGTGTGGCATCTTCTGGGACTGAAGTTACAGATGGTTGCTAGCCATCATGTGGGTGCTGTGAATGGGATTCTGGTCCTCTGGAGGAGTAGCTAGTGAGCCATCTGAAATGCTAAGCCATGTCTGCAGCCTCAGAGTATCCTCTTTTTTTTTTTTCTTTTCTTTCTTTTTTTTTTTGAGACAGGGTTTCTCTGTATAGCCCTAGCTGTCCTGGAACTCACTCTGTAGACCAGGCTGGCCTTGAACTCAGAAATCCACCTGCCTCTGCCTCCCAAGTGCTGGGATTAAAGGCGTGCGCCACCACTGCCCGGCCGAGTATCCTCTTCTTAAGGTGGCGTGGGTATGCCAGTTGGCCAGAAGGCCTGATATCCATCAAATCAATTAATCCACAGAAGTAAGGGGGTTGTGGTCCCAAAGTAGGCTGGCTAATTTGAGAGTGAGATGTTATGTTTAATGATGTTACAGCTTTTTTAAAAATTATTTTTATGTGTATGCTTTCCTGTACGAACGTATGTGCTCCATGTAAATGCCTGGTGCCTGCAAAGAAGAGGGCATTAGATTCTCTGGAACTGGAGTTACAGATGGTTATAATCCACCATATGGGGAACTGAATGTGAGTCCTTTGCAAGAGCAACAAGTGCTTTTAACTACTGAGCCATCAATGTTACATCTCAAAGAGATGTACAGAGCAAAAATCTGGTTGCCAGGGGGAGACTGATATCCACGGAAGTGATAGCTGTGAAAGAGGTGTCTCTACACTCAGCCAGGATGATGAGGCCTGTAGGGACAATGACAGGTTTCTACAGCCAGAGGTCCTGAGTAGGGCTATTTTTCATTCACAGCCAGAGTGAAGATGAATTAGTGTGAACATCAATAACATCCTAAGGATGTGTCCCATTGTCTTATGCGCAAGAAATGCAAGCGTTGATATAGCTTAAGATCCCAGCATGATAAAGTAATCTGGCAGACTTGAACACTGCTCCTAGCTGTCAGTGACATTGTGGATGCTGAGACCACTCCATCTGGGGCATCAGTGGATAATTTCTTGAATTTCAAATTGTTATTAAGAAGTATTGGCTTTAAAGTTCCTAAGGGATGTGGTCCCTGGTCAATTTATTCTGCTCCAGTGGATGGTTTCTCACCCATGTCATATAAGCAGCATTAATTAGACCCAATGGGTTATTTGTTTAAAGAAGAAGAAGGAGAAGGAGGAGCAGGGAAGGAGAAGAAGAAGAGGAGGAAAAGAAAAGGAGGAGAGGAGGAAGAGGAGAGGGGAAAAGAAGAGAGGAAGAGGAGAGAAGGGGAGGAGAGGAGGAGGAAAGAGAGCTGGAGAGATGGGTCAGCAGTTAAGAACCCTGTAGTTCTTACAGAGGACCTGGGTTCAGTTCCCTGCACTCACATGATGGTTCATAACTACCCATAACTCCAATTCCAGGGGATCTGATACCCTTTTCTGATTTCCATGAGCATGAGATATGTACATGGTACACATACACACACACACACACACACACACACACACACACACACACACACATACATATAGGTAAAATGCCCATACACATAAAATAAAAAATATTTTAAAAAGTAAAAAGAAGACATAAAGTTGGGAGGGAGTCTTGGTTGACTGGAAGAGTTGGAGGAAGTGTGAGGGTTACATAAATCAAAATACATTGTATGCATGTATGAAATTCTCAAATAATATATATGTATAAATATACATCCATTTGTCATCATTACAATTTTCCTGAAGTTCTTGGGATCTGAGGCTGTAAGTTCTTCTTTTGTTATAAGGTCAAACTTAGAGAAAACATGAGAGAAGTAGTGAGACCTGGCCTGTAAACCCCTGACCAAACCCTCCAGCTCTTTACATTCTGGTTGACTTGCTTTGTTATTCTATGAATCTATTTGTATGCGTCTCAGCTGCATTCCTACCTCTCTATTCCTAACCCAGTGTGTCTCCAAAGAACAGCTTTCACATGTCCTAAATACAATGATCAAGATAAGGAATCCTAAATCTGTTTTGATATATTAGCTAATCTACAGTCCACATTCAAATTTCAACAATTGTTGCAGTAACACTCTTTCCAGTGTTTCTTTTTAGCATCTTGCATTCCAAGAAGTCAACTGTCCTCTCATAAATTTGGGTCATCTGATCCTTCAGTTGGTCAAAGAGACTAGGAAGCTTAGCACTTTATTGTCTTGGTAGTGCTTGACTATCAAGTTTCCTTTTCCAGAAGCTTCTCGGAGTTAACTGTGTATGTATGTACAGTTGGAGTGACTTCTGAGTGTGTTGTCACCCTTCATGTTAGCTTACCACTCCTGGGACACTGAGCATCGGCTGCTTTACGTCTTTAGAGATGAGGCCTGGTTGAACCATGGGCTATGTTAAGCAGGGATCCTAGAGCCAAGAGTCTTCTGGTCTTCCCAGGCCTTCCCTAGCTGTCTTACCTTCTGAGCTGGTGCAGTTTGCCAGGAAGGCTTCAAGCACTGCAGCTGGGCATATGCCTGCTGCCCTCTGGTGGCAGACATCTACATGTCGTGGGAAAGGATGAGAGCAAGGGTCACAGGCCAGGAAGCTTAAACATCAGACCTTGGCCATCTGACATCCAGGCATTACAGGGGCTCTCTGTTTGGTTTTCAGATGGTTGTCTTCTTCCCCTGTGTGCCTGTGTTCTAATCTCCTCCCATAAGGACACCAGCCATGTGAAGGCACACTCTATTTACATCAGTTATTCCTAATTGCCTTTTTAAAGGCCCCATTTCCAGGTGAAATCACATTCTTAGAGGGTCAGGAGTTAAACATGTGAGGTGTGTGGTGTGTGAGTGGGCTGGGAGGCATAATTTACCCTATAGCAAGCAAGAAGGACATGTGAGGGATTTTTTTTTAAGATTAAATCAATCATTAAAAAATAAAGCAAAAAACCTTGGTTAATAAACATTTTAAGAGTGTTCAATATCATTAGCCAGCAGAGAAATGCAAATTAAAACTGCTCTGAGATGCCACCTCATTCAAGGTATAATGGTATTAGCCAAGAAATCAAGATTTTAAGGAACACCGCCCCTCTCAATTTGTTAATAGGATGTTTCCTACCTGGGATCTCCAGGATGCTTTCTCATGGTTACACTGAAGGCATACCTGAGTTCTGCAAGTCAGAATACAAGCACGAAGGACGGTGCTCCCTGTAATTATTCTGGGAGAGGGAAAGTGAATGCACAAAAGAGAAGTGTGCTGACCCTGCTCTATCTGTGAGTGGTCGTTTCCTTTTTCTCACCGCCATACTGAGGTTGGTTCAATCACTTACTGAAGTGGTGGGTCCAGAATTTAACCTTGTGTCTTTTTGATTCTAATCACACTCATTTTCTGGGCATTGTTGTTTTCTCTGCATGTATGACTGTGTGATGGTGTTGGATCCCCTGGAACTGGAGTTATAGGCAGTTGTGAGTTGTCATGTGGGTACTGGGAATTGAACCTGGGTCCTTTGGAAGCATAGCCAGTGAGTGCTCTTAACCACTGAGCCATCTCTCCATCCCCCAAACTAGTGTCTTTTAATTCTATTTAGTGAAACTGTCCTATGGCCTGTTGAAATTCTCTCCTCATACATGTCTCTAGACCCAATTCATTCATTCATTCATGATTGCTCTATCACACACATATCATAGATGATGACGACAGTGAAGCTCTGTTCCTTCTGATTGCTTACCAGCATTCGATCTTTGGGTTGTTGATGTAGGACCCGCTCTCATCCCTTCTTTGAACTTAGTAGTGCACTTGGAGTTAAATGGTGGCAAGTATTTGCTTTGTTTTGGCCCCACTGATATTGTCAATGATATCTGGAAATGTTTAAAACCAGCTACAGTATCGTTCTTTCTCTAAGATGAACAACAGTACTTGAAAATAGTAGCTATTTCAATAAGTACACAGAGCAAAAGTTATAGCTAACTCCAGACAGATGTGTCTCAGGAGCAGTAAGCAAATCTTTGTTGTTTACGCCCCTAACACTGGGGTACAGTTATCACGGCATAAAACAGCTTACATGCCAATGTAAACTATTGTTTTAGTTTGCTGACTAAAAGCATCCTGGGAGGAAGATTACAGTCTGTAACATGTCTTATTTCTTGACAGGAGGGACATCACCTTGTTCAATTATTAACAGAGTAGACAGATACATAACCACATCTGGCTTACTAGTAGGTAGTCTAAAAATACTCATTGCACTGTATTACATGGGAACAATGTTTTCTTCCTCCTTTGGTCTATTTCTGGGATACATTTATTTCCAGTGGGATTATTCTGTGGGGTAGATGGAATTGGTATTGATTCTTTTCTCTAGTGTGATGGGATAATACACCCAAATCCTTGCCATGGTCCGAGTGAGCCACTCCAACCCACTTCATCCATTTGTATGTACGTATGCTCGCCTATGACTCCAGGTGTCTTTCTCTCTTATCCTATACCTTATTCTCTGAGACAGGGTTTCTCATTGAGCTTACAGCTCACTGGTTCAGGAAACTGGCAGGCTGGAGAGCACCCTAGATCTGCTTGTTTGTCCCCCAGCTCCAGCATTAGGGTTACATAGACGTGCGACACCAAATTCTCCTTCTACATGGGTTGGGAGGAGTCGGGGGAGGAACATGAGGTACTCAGGCTTAGCAGTGAGCACTTTACTGAGTCATCTCCCCAGACTTCCATGTAAGTCCCCACTTTGGCTGTCTGTGACCCTGTAATTTGACTGAGCAACGGGATGTGAGTGGACTTGCTGCAGAGGAAAGCCTGGATGAACCTGTTGAGCAGGGCTTCTGGCATTGCTAATTCAGAAGGACAAGAGCTATGGGCTGTCTCAGCCAAGCAAAGAACTGCAGCTAGAACCGTTCAGCAAGGATGGGGACCCAGGGAGCAGTGATAAATACTTGTCATTGCTTGACACTTAGGTTGGGGTGGTTTGTTCTGTAGCACTGACTGATTAACACATGATGTCAAACACCAGGGATGATTTATGGTACCCGTTACATGTGGGTTTTGCTCTCTGGGAAGTTGGAAATCAATTCACCATGCTACTAGCGGTATGTGGGAAACCTTCAAAAATACTCACATGCTCTCCTCCACTTGGTCACGAAAACCTAAATGTCTCAGGAGAGGGAAGGAAGGAGAGAGGGAGGAGGGAAGGAAGAGAGAGAGAGAGAGAAAGAGAGAATGACCATACCACCACACAAACAGATCGTAAATTGCTTTGTTCCAGACTGTATCCTTTATTATACATGATTCTCGGAGTGATAATAAACTAAACAAAGATCTCAGTGATTTTTCCTATTTTAATAACTGACTTTAATTTGTAGCAGAATTATGTGTAATCCATATGGTTGGTAATATATGATATTGCTAATGCTTAATTTAGAAGAGACCGATCCTTTTGATATTGATTTTTTAAAATTGTGTGTGATATACATGCACTGCTAAGTATGTGGCTATAGAAATGTGAACATGTGTGCACATATACACTGAGGTCAGAGGAGAGCATTTAGTGTCTTCCTCACTGTCTTCTGCCTTACTGCCTTGACGAAGGGTCTCTCACTGAACTGAAGGTTTGCTGTTTCTCCATCTCCAATGTTGGAGTTATAGGCATACCTAGCCATGCCAGCTTTTCGTGGGTGCCGAGGATTTGAACTCAGGTCCCACTGGGCTATCTCCCCAGCCTTTGATAATGATCTTTAAATATTTTAATACGACAAATATTTATGTCCAGGAATAATCTCATCAAATAGTTCACTATTTTCAACATTAATTTTACTTTTGAATTTTTCAAAGCATAACTATCAAATTGAGTGAATGTATGTATTTCAAAGCTTGTTTTCAACTCCAACTGCTATTTCCATAATGAAAGTTAAAATGAAGCATAATGAGAATATTTATTTGAGAACTGGAGAGTTTATTATATCCTTAGACTGTAAGGATTTCTGCTAGCCTCACCTCCTTGGTGAAAAAGCAACGGTGATGGCTCAGTATCACCAGTCTTCCTAAGTCACTAAACATGTCGAGTCCTCACAAACACACACAAACAGTAGTAAGAAATTACTAGAAGGACAGCTCAACACTTACATGATAGACCATTTTATCTGCATGCTTAGTTAGGAAGCCCTACCTGAGACATGAGCCCTACCTGAGACATGAGCCCTACCTCAGCAACATGTTATAATTGTAACGCCTTTAAAACCTGAAATCAACCACAAACAAAACTGGTGTTAAGTAAATTCCATAAGGAAAGCTAGAAGGCACAGGAGAAAGTGCCAGGCCCTCTGCTGCAGGATTTTGGCAAGCTAGCCTTGGGTGGCCTGCACCGCGCCCAGGAGAACCAGTCAAACAAGCATCATGCGTTTCTTGTCCCCCTGACCCTCCATGCAGTCACACAGCAACAGGCCTCCACAATGGCGGAACAAAGAGGTCCTCGCCCGATGTCCCTTCCACCCGGGAGTTGTATGGGCGGCTAATCCCGAACACAAAGCGGCCGCGGCTCTCCATTGTTGGGCGCCCGCCCCGAGGGCACATCTGCTGACCGGCTCTGGAACGTCCCAGCGCGGCCAGCCCGGTTATTTAGCAGGCGCGGAGCAGGCCGCGGCCTTCCGGGAGCCATGTACCGCCGCAGCTACGTCTTCCAGGCCCGCCAGGAGCGCTACGAGCGCGCCCAGCCCGCGGGCCCCGCCGCCCAGCCCGGGGGAACCGCGCCCGGCCTGGCGGCGCTGCAGGCGCTAGGCGAACGCGTGGCCGCCCAGGTCCAGCGGGCCCGCGCGCTCCAGCAGCGCCACGCCGGCCTGCGGCGGCAGCTCGACGCCTTCCAGCGCCTTGGCGAGCAGCCCGGGCCCGAGGACGCGCTTGCGCGCCACGTCGAGGCCAATCTGCAGCGCACCCGGGACCTGGCAGCCGAGCACGCGCGGCTGGAGAGGCAGGAGGCTGAGGCGCAGCGCGCGCTCGACGAATTCCGCAGCAAGTAAGAGGCAGGGTTAGGGAAACTGAAGCCCCGCGTGCGACGTGGAGGGAGGAATGGAGGGGCAAGTGCAGACTGTTCTGCTGAGAGAGGGGCATCCGGATGCAGGAGTCTTAAAGACGCCCATGGCACTTTCCAGTTTCGGCTTCATTTACTTTTCTTATGTTTTTGGGATGTTAAGTAGAACATACAATGAACCGCACAGGTTTTAAATGCATTGTTCGAGTTTTTGGTGCTTAACTTGAACCTACACCCAAATAAGCAAGATGGTTTGCACCACCCCAGAGCTGCAGCCTCCCAGTTCCCAGTGAGTCCTAGTTCTATAATTTCAGAATATGCACTCTCACATGACCAATTTCTCAGACTCCATACTTTTTTTTCGATTTAATTTTCATACAGGTATATATTGTACCTTAACCACATTCTTCCCTGGATACTTTACTTTCTCATTTCTCCTCCCTCCCATTTATCTCCCCTTTGCCCTATACAATTTCTTTTCTTTCATCGTGTGTGTGTGTGTGTATGACTTTATATGACTATATACAATCTAGGAGCTACAAATGAGAGAAAACATTTATTTGCTTTCAGAATTTGGCTTACTGTTAATCTCCAGTTGCATCCATTTTCCTGAGAACAACATAATTTTCTTTTCTATGGCTGAAAAAATTCACATACATATCATCTGTCTGTCTTTATTACGTTCTCTTTATCCAGTCCTCTGTTGTTGGATGCCTATGTTGGTTTCATTACTTAGCTTTTGTGAAAAGAACTTTGGTAATCATTGGTGCAGTACCGTGCTTTTGAGAAGTCCTAATGCCCTATGACCTTCACAACCAAATTCTACCAGATCATTTACAGAGAGACTGAGGCTCAGAGTGGGAAGGGATCTGGGGAAGCTCACTCCCTTAATGAATGCCTGTGCTGGACATGGCGTCCAGATCTACACATGCCAAGTCTAATTGTCTTCACGGTGTCGCGACTGACATCTGGGAATTAATTATGTTTGAATGAGTGAATGTGGATATTTTAAAGCTTGTTTATCAAGTCCAACTGCTGTTTCCATAATAAAAGTTAAAATGCAGCATAATGAGTATATTATTGAATATACTCATAATGAATATTATATTCATAATGAATATTGAAGTGCTGGATAGTTTATTAAATTCATCAATCTTTCTGTTCCTGGTTTTGAGCCCTAGGAACCAGGGAGCCTGTGGGGAGCAGGGCTTGAACAGAGGCTTGTCCTGGCTGTACACTCTGCCCAAAAAAGAGTCTTGAAAAATCTATTACTGGATTCCTGTAGAGTGTGGGCAGAGATAGGCTCTCCTTCAGATAAAGCTGACGTACCAGGATGCACATGAAGTGTGCATAACTGCAGCCTAGCCTTTGCCTTGGTACTGTTGCTAAGCATGGCCTTGGATTTTTTTTTCCACTAAGACAGGGTTTCTTTTTATGTGACTTTGGGTGTTATAGAACTCACTCTGTAGACCAGGCTTGAACTCACAGAGATTTGCCTGCCTCTGCTTCCGGAGTGCTGGGATTAAAGGCTTACACCACCACGGCCTAGCATGACCTTGGATTTTTTTTTTTTTTTGATCCTCCTGCCTCCACCTCCCTAGAGCTGGGATTACAGATGTGTTTGAAATTTGGTGTTGTGATCAAATCTAGGACTTTGTGCATTCTGGGCAAGCTTACTACCAACGGAACTGTACCCTTACTTTAACCCTTCTGGATTTTGTAGACTATGGAATGCCACACTAGACTGCTTATTCCATTTGGGTAGGTCAGTAGCCCTCCTTCTTTGGGTGGGGGTAGTAAAGTACACATAATGTGAAAATGCCATCATAATTTTTTGGCATATACTGTTAGGTGGTATTAAAAACATTCACAGTGTCATAGAGCTCAGATACCCAAGGCAGCCTGATGGATTGCCCTGGGTCCCCAGATGGCTGTCATCTGTTGTGATTTGGATGAACATGACTCCCATGAGACCTCACTGGGAAACAACTATGTTGAGATTTCCTGGTTGTTGAAGTTTGATCTTTTGACATTATTGTAATGATGAGTACTGGCTCCCAAGGCCTGGTTGCTCCTGGGAATGAGAGAATCCACATGTACATTAAAACCCTGTTCCTTGATTTAAAACTATTGTTAAATAAAGTTGCCAACAGCCAATAGCTGGGCATATAATAAAGGTCTCATGTGTCTTTTATCTGAGAATTGAATAATCAAAGGTGGGGTAGAAGCCCCTGATTGAGTTGTATGGAGCAGTTCTTCATGCTCTGTGATTGATTTAGTACCTTGTTGGCTTATTTACTACCATTTCCCCAAGGAGAAGTTTTACTATTTTGTGTTACTGGGTTTTGAAAATCTTTATAAACACACACACACACTACTCCACACTCATCCTCATTCATGCACACACACATACACTAACCGACTTGCATCCCAAATTTGTTTTTTCCTTTTCAAGGTGAACTGGTGTGTAGCCAGAGGCAGGGGAGAGTCATTAGGTAGGTGGAAAGCAGGAGCCTTGAGGCCCACAGCCGGTTAGACATGCTCTCCATCTGGAACATGTCTAATTTCACAGCCATGTTTTCAGTGCATCAAAGACTAAATAAAACAGTAAACAACAAGAACTATAAAAACTAGGAAAATACAAAATACAATGATGACTATAATCAGTTATCCAAATTGCTGGAAACAAAACAATAATTTATATAAACAACCAGATAATGGAAAACAAAGTATGTTTTTAGTTTATGAACTCACTGATATGAACATGGGAATTCTTATCATTAATTTTATATAATGAAATCACTTCTCTTTTAATATATCTAGGTGGATCTTTTTAGTATGAAAATTACCCATGAGACTGTGCTGCTGTGCTCATTACCAAACATGTTGTTAAGTTGCAGAGAGTCTTAGGTGCTTCTAGCAGGAAAAAAGCCATGAGAAAATTAGATTTTTGTTAACAATGTTATTCTCAAAGATAATTACCTATTTGCGAAACAAGTTCTGGCTCTATTAGAGCCACACAAAGAGGAATGAATGCAAATGACCTCTTGGTGTGAAATGTAAAACTAGTTTAGAAACGCTTAAGGTACAGCAAGCCCTTGGAATTGGCATGCATCACTGGTTGGGTTTGGTTGTCCTTCTAGCCCTTTTAAGTCTGAAAACACAGGGGTTACACACAGCACCTTCCATGGGCTGTCAGTACTTGACTTTGACACACAGGCTAAGATGAACAGGCCTCAGAAAGTTGTGTGATGTGGGTTAGGCTCATTGTTAATTAGAATTGGTTTCTGTGGTAACAGAAGGACCAAAGTGTCGTGGGCCCACTCTGTGTCCATTAGGATAGATAAAGACAGAGGACAAGTGTTCGTAAGGATGGGCTGCACTGGGCCTTCCCGATAGGAAGATGAGGCCGCACAGCTGCTATGGAGAAGACTCGCTCCAAAAGCTAAACACAGTATTATCTGTGACTCAGCATTTCTCTTGGTCAGCATCCACTCGAAATACTTGATATCTGGCTCTGGAAAAGGATAGCTGTACACCCATGTTCACAGAAGCACCATTCACAATAGCTAAAATATATAAGTACTGAGGTGCCATTCTCAGGTGTATGTCTAAGCAAATATGGTATATACACCATAAAATAGAATAGCGTTCAGCTTTAAAAAGGAAGGAAGGAGCAACCCTGAGCCTCTGACAAAGGTCGTTAGTCAGAGAAATCCCCTAGCTTGGATAACTAATGCACATGCTAGCTGCCCATGGTGCTAGCCTTCTTGACAGCACACTTGGCACTGGCTGCCTATCGCCCTTCCTTACTCCTTTCTCAGTGCTACTTGAGGCCCTTTCTCAAATAAGCCAAGCTTACCTGGCTTCGGAAAGATTCTAAAGTAAGGGAAATGGGAGAAAGACTCAGGTCCTCATGGTTGGGCAGCAACCAAGTTAGCACTGAGCCATATCCCATATCCCTAGCCTCTGGGCAAAGTTCTCAACCCTGCTCCTCATCCCTCCCCCAAAGGTAGCAATAATCCTTTTCTTTGGTTGTGAGGACAAATAATATAATACAGAAACATCGACGTGTTGCAAATGTGAAGGAGCACATCAGTTGAGGAAATCTGTCGTTTGTTACAGCCTTCCTGTCTCTGTCTCATGTTTGGCTTATAGCTATGCTGACCTGTAATGTCCTCATCCTCAGGTGCTGGGTGGGAAGCAGCTAAGGTGCTCCAGGGTGGAAGACTTCTACGTTGTTTATATTTTCCCATTATCTGCATTTTCTATGTGTTTGATGGTATGAAAATTATTGGGAAGCAGTGGGCAAGGAAGTGCGGAACTAGCTATTTCTTTAAGATGAAAATTGCCTCCTTAAAGAAAAGGGCACGGTGTTATCTGAGATTGAACTTTACATTGGTAATGTGATCTGTAACAGTGAAAGTCTAGAAGCTGTCTAACTTGCCTGTGTGTCTGATTCACAGATACGAAAATGAGTGTGAATGTCAACTGGTGCTAAAGGGAATGCTGGAACGGCTTAACAAGGTGAGCAGACCACAGCTCTGGATTTAAGGCGCCTCCTTACGCTACTGAATGGTAGGAGCGGTTGTTTCCCATAACCCACTTCCCTTTATTTTAGGATGTGTCTTACTGCCATTTTCTTCTTTGACTTCTTAATGTCCGTGAGTCTTTGTGAGTGAACAGACACACAAAAGCACATTTTGATGCATTGTATGTGGTCTCATGAGAGAAACATAGACCACGAAGCTAATATGTTATGCTAGGTATGTTAACCCGTTTCTCATAATATAATGAAATACCCAAGGATGGGAAATTTGTAACAAAGAGAGAATTCTTTATCTCACGCAGTTTTGGAAGTTGCTAGTACAAACACATGTCACTGGATTTGGTGAAGGGGGCCTCTGGCTTAGTTCAATTGTGTGAACATGTGAGGTGAGTTCGCATGGCAAAATAGGAAGCCATAGTTGGGGAGGGGATGGAAGGCCCTCCCGCTATGCCCCATCCTTTGAAGGTCCTATTACTCTTAACACCTCTGCCCTGAAGACCAAGCTCCCAAAACATGGACCATAGTTCTAGGCTATCAAAATATGAGAGCATTACAGCAAAGAGCCCATTGATGCTTTATCCAGATAGACAGGTCACAAATGACAGTGTTTATTGTGTAAATTGATACCTCTATTCTCTTGGCTAATAGTCTTGAGGTTGCTTTTCTGAAGCAAAGAACTCAAGGAAGAGAGGAAGAAACGTCCTTTGAAGCTCCCTCTTTTTGAAGCCCAGAAACAGCCACAGGGGAGGTGCCAGGGATTCTGGAACATTCCTACATGGTTGTGTGAAGTTGCTCCTAGGGAGGGCAGTTTCCTTTTTCCGGTTGTACATCATCAGCTGGATTGGATTTTCTGCTGGAGCTGGGAGAGTTCTGCTTTGAGTAGCAGATTCTGTTGTGGACAGAAGGGTTGGACAGACATAGGCATGGCTAAACAGCTACAAGAACCATCTTTTCGGGTCATGCCAGAGCTCACGCATTAGGTGGAAGGAGTCATGGGATGCTGTTGAGGGCATGTGGGCTGCCAGCTCTCCTCTCTCCCCTGCTCACAGCCTCATTCCTCTTGCTGATGAGATGCTGAACTTGTCCTGTTTGTTTGTTTTGTCAACCTGACACAAACTAGAGTCATCTGAGAAGAGGGAATGTCAGTTGAGCAAATGCTCACACCAGATTGCCTGTAGGCAAGCAAGTCTGTCGGGCATTTCTTGTTGCATGATTTATATGAGAAGCCCTGGGCTGGTGGTCCTGGATGGTATAGGAAAGCAGCCTGAGCAGGCCGGAGGAACAAACTAGTAAGCAGTACTCTTCCATGGCCTCTGCTTCAGTTCCGGCCTCCAAGTTCCTGCTTTGAGTTCTTGCCCTGATTTGATTCAGTGACAGAGTGTGACCTGAGAGGTGTAAGCTGCCATAAGTTCTTTCTTCTCCAGGCTGCCTTTGCTCATGGTGTTATCACAGCAATAGAAGTCCTAACTTAGACAAAACTCTTCCCTCCTGAGTGAAGATTAGCTTTACAATTCTCCCCATATACCCGGAAGCCACTTTAGGCAGTAGAGGATACTCAGGATATTTGCCTCTTCCTAGGCTTTGTCTGAACTCTGTTGTCAAAGTGGTAGTAAAATCAGAACTAAACATTTGGGAAGCCCAGTTTCATTTTTATCAACATTACCTGCTTCTGGTGCCCATTCTCTGTGTGGGCAGCTAATGTGTTATTCAAACCATGATCGTGGGAGAGGGGTGCCATGGATGATTAATGAGAGGTCATCGGTTATCGCTCGGGACTATCTCAGGCTGAAGAGAGGGCATGGAAGCATGTTAGACACAACAGGAATATGGCAGTAAAGATAAGCTTTGGCAGTGCTGCAAGGTCACAGACTCTAGGTTGGTGGATGAGTGTGTCAATGTGGGTGAGTGATGGCTCCATGTCTGTTGCAGAGCTGGGAGTTTCCTTCCTGACCATCCAGCAGCACCCAGCTGTTCTAGCTTCTTTAACGTATCCCATTTTTGATTGTGGATACAGTCCAAAGTTGCAAGAGGAGGGCCCATCATCTTCTTCCCAGGCCATGTTGCCTGGGACACAGATATCCAGCACCTCTCACTTAGGTGGGGATTCAGGCTCTCTAGAGGACCCTCTCAGTGCGATCACAATGGTCATTCTCTTTACCCTTGATGGAAAGTGAATGACAGTGGCTTGTAAAACATTTTGTCTTTTTTCTCTTATCACAAAGGAAACTCATATTCTCAGCAGAAAAATCAGACAGTATAGAAACTGAGCACCAAGGAAAAGATATCCCCTCCCAGAGAAAGCAGCCACATGACCTTCATGTATATTGTGATGTAGGGGTTGGGTATTTGAACTGTCAGCCTTGCAAGAATTACCCTCATGATATTGCCACTGAGAGTTTAGGTGACAGCTAGCATAGGGAATTGGCCAGGGTAAAACCCTCCTGCCCACAAGTGAACTGTGCTGTCCAAAAGAGGAGGGTAGCATGTTAGTAGACTCTTACCTCACTGCTGAGTATCCATGAGACTGGGCGGGGGTGGGGGTGGGTGGGTGGGAAACTTCCCTTACCTCTCTGAGTTTCAACGTCTGAATCTGTGAAATGGGAATAATTACAGTTCCCACCACTGCTGCGGCGGGAGAATGTCCCCATGCCTCCTGAGCATGAAATGACTGAGCAATATGCGTGACTCTCTTGTCACGTGGCAGTACGAAGTCTTCATCTGTGGTGATGAGCAGAACATCTGGTGCGACAGATACCAGCTTCTTTCTCCCTAGCTGTGACGTGCATGACCTGATGGAATAGGAGAGGATTCTAGCTGGTTCATGGAGGAGTACAGTTTTTCATAGTTGTGCATTATTTTTTTTAGATTTATTTGTCTTATTTTATGTGTGTGGATGTTTTGTTCTTACGTGTGTGGCCTGGTGCTTGCATAGGTTGGGGGGGGGGTTGGAGCTAGTGAACTGGAGTTATGAATAGTTAGGAGTTGCTCTGTGGGTGCTGGGAGTTGAACTCAGGTCCTTTGCAAGTGTTCTTAACTGCCCAGCCATCTCCCCACCCAGCCCTGGTTATAATTTTTTTCTAAAAAAGTTTTATGTATGTATGTATGTGTGTGTGTGTGTGATTGTGTGAGAATATGCCACGTGTCTGCAGGTACCCGTGAAGGTAGCAAAGGGCATCTGGTCCCCTGGAGATGGAGTTATAGGTGGTTATGAGCCACTTGGAATTCCCTTGAATGAGTTATGAACCACCCAACATGGGTACTGGGAACTGAATATGGGCCCTCTGGAAGGACAGCACGTGCTTTTTAACTGCTTAGCTATCACTCCAGCCTCCTGAATCGTGAATTTTTATTGTTGCTTTTTATTTAAAGCGTACTACATAAAAAAATTCATTTCAAATAAACCTAAGGAAAAAAACTGAAGCAATCTAAGGAAAACCCAGGATGAACAGTAATTGCACTTGGGTTAAGTGAAGTCATGTAAACACTGGATTGGGAAGGTCCTTGAATCAGCTTGTGAGAGTCCCAGATCAGCCTCTGGTTATTGATGGGCAGAGTCACTCCTAGAAAGAAATCAGCCCAGCTCCTTCTTCCTCCAGTGACGGACTCCCCATGAGCTTAAGCAGCTTCGGAACTCGGCATCCCATGCATGGCAGGTGTAGACCAGAGTGTTTTATATTCATGGCTCATTCTTTACTTCCTAAAGACTATCAGAGAAACAGAAACAGAAACCAGACACAAAGTCCAGTGCTGCAGGTTCAAGGTGGTCTTTCGGTCTTGATAGTGGATCCATATCCCGGGACACTTGACTGGTTAGCACACGTGCAGGGCACAGCGAGGCTTCCTGTGCCTCTTACTTTCGGAACATGACTCACTCAGCCCAGAAGCACAGGGTGTGCACACTCCAGGAAGTGAACCTTAGTCACTGAGGGTCAGCAGTTCGTGGATAAGTTCCCCAGTTGTCCCTCCCTCAGAGGAGAGAGTTCCACAAGTCAGGGTTTCTAGCAGGATCGAGCCTTGTTCACAATGGTAATCTGTCTGCCATTGTTCTGTCTGTGGATGTCATCAGCTGAGAAGGAGGTTGGAAGGGTGGAATTCTCATTCGGTTGGTCAGAAAAGTGATTACCTTTTTATGTGCATCTGTTGTTGTTGTGTATGTGGTCACATATGCCATTGCTTGTGGTCAGAGGACACCTTCAGGGGTCTGTTCTCTCTTTCTACCACATGGATCTTGGGAGCTGAACTCACATCATCAATCAGCCTTGTCAGCAAGTATCCTAACTGCTCAGCCATCTTGCCAGGCTTGGGTCAGAGATTTTGCTCCGCAAGTCTGGAGATGTTTGCTCAGTCAAACCGACTCTTTGCCTCTCCAATTAGTCTCAGGGGTCATTTCCTGGAATGTCACTCGCAGGAGGATTTCACCCTTGGGTGTGGCTGTGGGAAGACATTGATTCAGTCTTTGGTTCTTTGTTCACACTCCTGTCATGTGTTCACATTGCTCATGCAATTGGACTTCCGGACCAGAACATTTTTGGCTCTCAACAGCACGTACATTAGAGCAAGCCACTCTTTGTTACCTGCTTTGAAGGGAAATCAAACCCTCAACATAACACTTAAAACAGTATGGCCAGAGTTAGTCACATGCTCAGCCTTTTGATGGAACAAGAACCACAGACGGCTTTTTAAATAACCTTTCAGGTTTGTACAAACTCTATAATTCATTGCCACATATGTGTGCTTAGAAGATTCCCCGCTATCAATAATTCCTGAATTTGCTTATTAGTTGAGAGGGCTGTAAGAAGGAACTTTAAATCGTTACTCTCCTTCTTTTCTTTAACTTGAATAATTTAAATTGCTGTGGCTTCTAGGTACACATGTTTACTTAAAAACATGAAAAGCATTCAAAGCCTGGCTCACATCATGCAATTTACTTGCCTCTGACGTCACCTGTGGGAAAGAGCAGGAGGCACTGAGGTCCGGTGCAGAAAAGATGGAAAATGAATTGACCATCTTCAGGGTTACCAGGGTTATACATGTCCAAGAATTTCACACTCTGGGGGGTGGGACTGGGAAGGGAGGTATCTAGGAGGAGGCTGGAGCGTGGAGAGGCTTGCAGGAAAGGAAGACGGAGGAAGGGCAGGGAGAGCAGAAATGAGGCCAGTGAGAGGAGCCTCAGCTCACCCAGAGCCTCCTCCAGACAGATGCGAAGAGCAACTTGTAACATATCTGGGAAGATTTTTTTTTCTTTTGATATCCAGGGTCGAAGGAAACGTGTTTTTAAATTAAGCCCTAGCTTGCCTGTGGCTTTAATGAACTTGGCTCTTCACTCTTTAGCAGCTGGGTTTTGATGGAAGTCTAGCATTCCCATAGAAAAGTTGTCAAGGATGATTGCCAAGGGTGCCTTGAACTTTAATTGTCTCTGGTTCCTTTCTCAAAAATGGCTTGGTAGTAAAGTGCTTTCAGAGCGTGTGCAAAACCCTGGTTTCTGTCCCCAGCACAGTGGGGGTGGGGCTGTAAATATCCTGGGCCCTGTAGAACTTCATTGTGTGTCCTCAGCACTTGGGAGGGGTATTGGTATCCCCAAGAGCATTTGCATTTATAGCTATCTCTCTCTTGGTATGATCTGTTCTGTGAACCGTCTGCCCTGTTTTGAGCTCACACAGTATCAGGGTTGGATTATTTTCTCAAATTAGACAGTTGACGCAGGCAGTCAGTTCTGAAAAATCTAGATGCTTCTGTTGCTGCAGCATTTGGAAATTCAGCTGACAGCATCTCAGACATAATGAAAACACAAGCGTCTACACATTTCTGTGCTCTGGCACAAATAAAAGAACACGCTTCCAAAATAAATTCTCATCATATCAGCAACTGCACAGTCCCAAAGTGCTGGATCACCTCTGGGATTTTCCGGGCAGTTTAGTACATGATTGTCTTCCAAGCAAGACATGTGCTTACAGAAGCATCTGATTATCCTATTTTAAAGACAAGTATTGCATTTTTATTATCATGACAGGTGGCTTTGAAATATTGCTTTGCGGGAGCCAATGAAGTCCTGGCATAATCCCCAGGGGTAGATGTGGAGGGATGGTAGGTGTCTGGTAGGATGGGCTCTTCATTCAGCATCCCAGAAAAGCCCATGGCAGGTCCAAGTCCTGTACCATCTGTTAGTTTCCATTAATGAATGGAGGGACCCACAGATCCCTCCAAAAGACTTTAGGCTTGAAATGTACTTGCTATACGTTTGGATTTGGTTGAAGGGGCACTAAAGGACTAGAACTGCTGGGCAGATGGGCTGTCTGTGTTCTTTTATGATCTGCAGGAAGACGATCCAATGTGCTTAGCATGTATAAGGTCCATCTCCATTTCCATCTTAAAGGAAAGAAAAATAAATGAAGCACCTTTGCTTTGATCTTATACAGTGGCTTCCATGGTATACTTTACTTGAAGGAAGGTATCATTGGCTTTAAAAAAAATTGTGAGCAGACCAATGTTCTCCATGGTCTCTTCCATCTGTAAGATTCTGACTATTTGATCTCTTTAGCAATAATGCAAGGGACAAGAGGTGCGTGGAATTCCATTTCTAATTCTCCATTAATTGTGGGTCAAATATAGGTTCATTTCTGGTAAAAAAAAAAAAGAGCATCAATAAGACTTACTTATACCTAGCCCATCCTAATGCTATAGTTTTAAAAGGGACAGAGGGAAAGTGGAAAGCATCCAAGAAATTGGCTGTGTCTTTTTCTGACACTTCACATCTGTCCCAGATGACTCCAGCTCCAGGGTGGTGAGCCCCTATACATCAAAGTGCTATTCCTGAAGGAGGTGGGGGATACATTCAGAGTATTTATTCTAACACAGACCCCCCCAAAGCCCATGGGGGCATGAGTAGACTCCCTAAATCTCTGGCTCTCCAGTGTCATAGATGTAAAGACAGCAGTGTCTGTGAAGTCCCACTATAGAGTCAGAATTTCTATATCCTGGCTGTCAGCATCAGACTATCAGGGATCTTCCCACATCTATGGTCTTCAATAAGAACAGTTAGAGAATCAAGTGACATTCCAGAGAATACATCCCATGGGCTTTGCTAGGCTAACAGTCAAAGTGGGGAGTGTCTCAATAAGCCGTGGCCATCCCCTTATCTTGCTTATTTTAACTCTCTTATTGAAGGGTAGTGTCTCTTAAGTAGTTTGACCAAACTAGTATCTACTTTCATTAATGAAAAGCATTCATCATGAAAAGTTCTTGAGAGGTCAGTAAAAAACCATTTGGCAATGTCGCAGGTCTTGGCAGGTGTGCCTAGGCAGTGTTGTCTCGGGGAGTGGGAATTCCTGATGAACCTTTAATGTCACACCAAACCTACTGAAGCATTTAAGTCAATTTCAGATGTGAGCACCACCTCTAAAGTTATTTTATTATTGTTGTTATTATTGTATGTGTATATAAGTGTGTGTGTGTATGGTGTGAGGTGGAAGTGGCATGGGGGTACATGCCGTGGTGTGTGTGTGTGTTTGAGTGAAGGTCAGAGGACAGCTTTGTGGAGTCATTTCTCTCCCTCCACCTTCATCTAGGTTTGGTCTTGAAACTCGTTACTGATGGCGAGATGCAGAACAAACATGGATGTATGTCAATCGAGAGGCTATTTGGTATGTGGGCATTCTAAACTCTCGGCTTTTTCTTGATAAGGTTTCTGAAGCCTGGCACTGCGGACATTTAGGCTGTAATATTCTTTTTTGTGTGTGGTGGGGTGTGGAGGACTGTTTGTGTACTGTAGGATACATACAGCAGTCTTCCTGACCCTGCTTTCAGGTCCTGACAATAATTGTACCTCTGGATACTGTCAAATGTCCCCTTGAGTTCAAAATCGCTGCATAATGAGAACTATTGTTCTCAACCAGATCTAATGACTAGCCTACTGCTTTATTTAGAACTCAGTGTGTGGGGCTGGCAAGATGGCTCCATGGGAAAAAGCACATGCTGTCCATGGCTGATGACCAGCTTAGGATCCCAGGAACCCAAGGTAGAAGGAGAGAATCAGCTTCTGAAAGTTGCCTTCTCACTTCCACACATGCAAGATGGCTCACGTGTATATACACAGACAGAGAGAGAGAGAGAGAGAGGGAGAGAGAGAGAGAGAGAAAGAGAGAGAGAGGAAGAGAGAGAGAGAGAGAGAGGAAGAGAGAGTGAGAGAGAGTGTGTTGTAGACCTACTGAACAAGAATCTGGGTTTTATTAAGTCCCTACCTCATCCCTGTGTTTCTACACTGATTCTCTTTACACTGAAGTGCTCATGTAAGCCTGGCATGGCTTTATTTTTTTGTTTCAGGAAGCGGATGAAGCCTTATTGCGTAACTTGCACCTTCAGTTGGAAGCACAGTTTCTTCAAGCAGATATCAGTGTGGCCAAGGACAGGTACAAGAAGGTAACCAGCACGTGTGGGAAGCCCTTTCTCCTGCAAAGCTCAGCGTGGGTTTGGTTGAACAGGAGACTGATTGCTAGAGTAAGCAGCTTATGACTACAGACCCTGAGCTAGCATGAGCTGGCCACTGGTCAGCACTTACCCAGGCAGAAGCGCACAGAGAGTATCACTGGGCAACACCAGGATATGCAGGGATTGGGATGTTACATTTTAGTGTCTGTAATTTACAAATTTTAGTGTCATAATTTACAAAATGATTTAGGCAGCTCTATCTCTACTAAGCAGTCAACTGTTTTTATCTCAGAAAAATGCAGAGAAGGGAGAATGTGTGTGTGTGTGTTTGTGTGTGTCTGTGTGTGTGTATGTTTAAGGTATTGTGTTATAGTCCTTAGCTCTGCCTTTGAGGCAACCAGTTAACACCTTCTTTTAGGAGCCTCTGTCTATCTATCTATGTATCTATGTATCTGTGTATCTATGTATCTATGTATCTATGTATCTATCTATCTATGTATCTATCTATCTATGTATCTATCTATCTATCTATCTATCTATCTATCTATCTATCTATCTATTTAACTATCTATCTATGTTTCTATGTATCTATGTATCTATGTATCTATCTATCTATGTATCTATGTATCTATGTATCTATCTTAATTATTTTATTTATTTACATTCCAAATGTTGTCCCCCTTCTTGGTCCCCCCTACATGAATTCTTCATCCCCCTTTCCTGGGGCATTATGTTCCTACAGGATTAAGGGCATCCTCACCCACTGAGGCCAGACAAGGCAGTCCTCTGCTACATATGTAGTGGGGGCCACAGGCCAGCCCATGTATGCTCTTTGGTTGGTGGCTTAGTCTCTGGGAGCTCTGAGGGGTCTGGGTTAGTTGACACTGTTGTTCTTCCTATGGGGTTGTCATCCCCTTCAGCTAGGAACCTCCTCTTTCAGAGTATCCTGCCCTTTCTTCTCCCTCACATGCCTCTTGCAGGTGTTATGCTGGAGGCCTTGGCACATTGGACAATCACATCCTAGCATTGTGTAATTGTGAGTGAGCAGTCTGGTCTCTCTAGGCTGCTTCCTATCTTTAAAATGTGAGTGGTATCCTCTATGGTGCTGCTCTGGGTTAACCATGGGTTAACAGAGAGAGAAGGCAGTGGTCTTAGGCTCTGGTCTTCTCTGACTACTCGTATTATAATCTGAATCTTAGGTATGTTGTGTCTTGACACCAGCAGCAACCTGGAGACAGGAACGGGGAAAGCAGTGTTTCTCAACTTTGCTAATGCTGCAAACTTTTAATACAGTTCCTCATGTTGTGGTGACCCTTCCCCCAACCACAAAATTATTTTTGTTGCTACTTCATAACTATAATTTTGCTACTTTTAGGTGACCCCTTTGAAACGGTCATTTGACTCCAAAGGGGTCATGACCCACAGGTTAAGAATCACTGGGATAAAGGGAATGAGGTTATTTACAGCTGAGACCAGAATTTATAAGCCCCCCTCTTCTTCTTTGTTAGTTTGTAAAAAAGAGGAAACCAAAGCTGGAAAGTGTCCTGCGAAGAGTTAGCTGCAAGGTGCTAGGGCTGGGAGGGCCATTCCTGGGGTGAATGGGGGCTATCCCTGGGGTGAATGGGAGCTATTCCTGGGGTGAATGAGAAGTTTCTTATTTGTCCTGAGGGCCTCTATGTGTTCTCACCCCAGGCTAGAATTTCTTGGCAAAGCTTTCATTCTGCGGTGTTCTTTTTTGGGCCCTTATTTCACTGATACAGTATCTGTGCCTCTGTGCCAAGGAGCTTATTGTAGCAGTGGAGAGCTGCTGTCTCATAGGAAATACTGGGGAACTTCCACACCCCTGGACAGCCTTGTTCAGTGGCTGATGGGAGTGTGAACTCCCTGGGCTCCTCTTGTCTGGGCAGCAGGACTTGGAGGAGATTCTCAGCAGTCTGATCTCTGTGCCCACGGGAGTGCAATAGATGGCACACCCTGCTTGGCCAGTGTCCTTTCCCTGCCTCTTTCCTGTCCTGTTAGTCACATGGCCCTGAGCCATTGCCCAACTCAGCTGTCCACACCCAGATCTTTCTCTGGGGAAACTCAGACTAAGACAGCTTGGTAATTTAGAGACAATCTGGAGCTGGGCAAGGGCCTAGCTAGCCCTGTGTTCCCTCCCACCCTCCCCACCTTCCCGTGTGTGCCCCACACTCTGCACTGTCGTACCCCTTCCCTGGCAATCCTTCCAGCCTCTCACCAGGCCCTTGCCTGTTTCCTCCTCCACACCTTCCAGCTTCCTTATATTTATCTTACTGAATCCTGAGAGCAATGCCTGGAGCCAGCCTAAAGTAGACTTTTAGAACAGTGGTGGCAAGCTCCCATTCATTATCTGTTGGGGCCCAGCCTGATGAGAAAGGGCTCAAGTCAGCCCCTATGAACAGAGACCCACGTTCCACAGTTACATTAGTGGAGGGCTATGGGAGTAGCATGACAGAGGGGAGCATTGGTCTCACCTGAAGGCCAGAGGTTTGTCTTTTTCACTCTTGGGCTGGGGCCCTCGTAGTTTCCTCGACAAGTTGACCAATGATTGGCCAAGGCTGTTTTCTGTAGAGGGCTGTGTTATCGGTCATTGCTCAGAGCTGGGAAAGGCACATTGCCTGGTAAAGGTCACTAGGCATTCCTGTTGATGGTTAGCCCTGTCTCATAAAAGGACTTTTATTCTAGAAGACTTTGAAAGCTTAACTGAGAAGACACTCATATCCAGTAAGTCATTTAGTATAGGCGTGGCCGGCTATAGCTGCCCTCTCACTAAAACACTGCCCTGTGCTGTCATAGTCCTTTGTAGCTTCCAGGCTGTGTTTGGTCCCCTTTCTTCTCATGCACCTGTCATCCAGGGCTCTGTGAGGCCACTGGCAGAGTGTGAAGGTACCTGAAGGGAAATGGCAAAATAAACTGAGCCCCAGTTTGTTCTTCTGCCCCACTGCTTTCTGCATCTGTGGCAGCTGCAGCTTATCCCTCTGTCCTTCCAAGTGTGGTCACAGATGTGGGACAATGTGTGCAGACACTCAATCCTGGGCTCGCATAGGGTGGGAGTTGGAGGGGGGAGATTCTAGCCTGGGGTGAGAACACATAGAGGCCCTCAGGACAAATAAGAAACTTCCCATTCACCCCAGGAATAGCTCCCATTCACCCCAGGGATAGCCCCCATTCACCCCAGGAATGGCCCTCCCAGCCCTAGCACCTTGCAGCAGCTCAACTTCTAATGAAAATGCTTTCCCTCTGCAACAGAATCTTCTGGAAATCCAAACATACATCACCATCCTGCAGCAGATCATACAGACTGCTCCTCAAGTGTCCCTGGCTACTGGTGGGATGAGAGAGGTGAGTATCAGAGCCATGGCTGCAGGGAAAGCTATCCAGTCCTGGGGAAGGCTGAACTCTAAGTCTTCACTTCCTGTGGAGGAGTTGACTTTCTCAGAGGTCCAGGGACAAGCACTGGGTCTGACTGCTAGAACTGCCACAAATTAAATTCTACCTACTTCTGAGTGCTGTTCAAGTGGGAGGTTTGTTCTTTGCTCAATCTGTAAATGCTAATAGATTTCAAAGGACATAAACTACGTCCCTTAAGATTACCTTAGGCATTTTCTTCTAGGGAACATGGTCTATTCTCATTTTCATACTTTGTAAGTGACTGCCAAGCTGGTTTCCATAGTAGTTTGCTGTATTGGCCTCTTTTCTATTGCTGGTGACACAGTAATAGCATGGACAAGCTATAAAAGGCTGCACTGACTTACAGTTCTGGAGATTCAGGGTCAAGGGGCTTCATCTAGGTGCAGTGTTCCTGCTGATAGTGTCCTACAGAGCACTACATAGCAATAAGTGTGTGTGTGTGTTGTCCGTCTGTCTGTCTGTCTGTCTGTCTGTCCATGTCTGTGTCCTTTGAATTTTTTCTTCTCATGGAGCTAGCAGGATTCATCAAGGGAACTGGACCCTGATGACCTTCTTCAACCCTAATTGCTTTCTGATGGCCTCTTTATAGTCTGGACTAACCTCCCACTCTTTTTTTTTGAGTCAGTCTTGCTCTGACCCAGGCTGGCCTGGAACTTTTAATCTCCCACCTTGGGCTCCTGAATGTTGAGATTATAGGCATTGTTTCCATATTCCCAGCGCTTCACAAAAAGGGACTAAAATCCAGCAGGAGTGCTCAGAGGCCACAAGCCGTGTTTCTGCTGTACCCAGCTGTGGTTGCAGTCCCTCCAGTTCCGAATGAGCTCCTGATTTACATTTCTGACAGAGCTTGCTGTCTCAGCCTTCGTTTTGTTCATGTTTTGTTTCTCTGCTAGGTATGCAGTGAGTCTAGTTGTGGTTTGAATTTGCATCCTCCAGTAACTAGTGACGTTAGGTATCATTGTCTGAGTTTATCTACTGTTAATGGATCTCCTTTGTTAATGTGTCTGTTCACCTCTTTTGCCCATTTCTTAAAGTAGGGATGTGCCTAAGCTTGTTTGATTTGCTATAATACAGTGCCATAAACTGAATAATTTATAAAATACAGAAATTAGTTTCACACAGTCTGGAGTCTGGGAAGTCCAAGATCTAAGCACCAGTTTCTGGTTTGGGGCTGTCTCGGGCTGCCTTTCTTGGTGGAAGGTGGGAAAGAAAAAAATTGAGCAAGTTTCTTGTCCTCACACATTAGAGGAACAGAAAAGGAGAAGCCCCTCCCACGAGCTTCTTCATAGAGGCACCAATCCATTCCTTAGGACTGAGAACCTTCAACTAGGTCCCATTCTCAACTCTGCTCTGTTGGGGATTCATCTGGAGGACATCTAAACAGTACTGGACTGTTTGCTTTCTTATTCTCTTTAGTATTTTGGTCATGAAATTGAAACTTTAAGACGTGTAGTGAATTCAAAGGCCAGCTCTGTTCATAACTGTGAGCCTATGGCACGTGTGAGAGATGTAAAATCCTTTTCTCAGTCTAAAACTCCCATTTCCGTTTTTTGTCTCCCATTTAGATAATGGCTGTTGCACTTGTGAACTTATAACAGCCCTCATCATGTGCATCGGGTCTGCACAAGGTGGTTCTGGTCAACAGAGTCATGCATGGGGTGGGGCTCATGGTGGTGGGGGTCTAGCCTTCCTCTAAGAGTTATTGGCTGTTGACAGCAGTGGTGGGTGATATTTATTGTCTTGGTGTTCACCTATGCACAGGAAAGACAGAGGCATTTGGAAAAGATTTAGAAAGCTTCCTGTACTGTTCTTTGGGAATGTCAGCTCAAGAGGTCTGTACACTGCTTAGTTAGGTAAACACATACAGGTTTGTTTCATTGACTCTCACATGTTTTTTTCCTGGAAATTTATGGAAGTCACCTTTGCACAAATGAACAGTTAGCGTTTGAATGTGAAATGTCCCTAGTTGGTGGCTTACTTTTGGGAGGTTATGGAACTTTTAGCAGGTAGAGCCTAGCTGGGGGGAGTGAGCCAGGCCTTTCAGTCTGTGGTTAGTTGGTCCCCTTGTTTTGAGCCTGTAGCAGTATAGCACATCATGGCAGGAGCAGAACAAGAAAGAGGAAGGGGGTTTGGGATCCAGAATCTCCTCTAAGGGTATAGCACACCCACTTGTTCCCACTGGCATAGGGTTGTGGGTCCTGTGTCTGCTCTGCCACAGAGCATGGCTGCTGGGGAAGGCAAGACTCAGGAATCGACTGTGCTTACCCCACACTGATGCTGGGTGGATGTTGGGCTGTAGGGAAGCCCTGGAATACTGCTCTGGGGTGGGGAAGCACAGTCTGAGGCACGGGACAGCCGGAGCTGGCTCAGGAGTCCCCAGGCCTGAGACGAGACCGGTGCCGTCTGGTTCTCAGGCTCTTTGGCATCCAAGTGTCTCTGGAAGCTGCGGAAGAGCTGAGAATGGAGTGGGGGCCCACAAGCTAGATCTAGTCCAGGGCCAGGGGAAAAGGGGGAGCTCTGGTTGGTCCCAAGGGGAGAGTCCTAGGCTTGATGGGTGCCAATCTTAGGCTTGGCTTGGTCATCGAGACTGAGAGCACAGAGAGGCCTTCTACGGGAGATTAGACAGATTAGCCTTCTCCATGGCTCTCCATGGCAGATCCTGATGAAAAGAGACAGTCCATGGTTTTAAGGCATTTATTGTCATGGCAGAAGGTGGATGAGTGAAATCATACCCCCACTTCTCAGGGTGGGCCTGAGATTAAATACCTTTTGCAGGGAAGGAGTGTCTGGGAAGGAAAGCTTATTGGATAAGCCCTCCAGACCTCTAGGTACCTCATTAAAATGGCATCTGTCTTGAGCCTACATGACCACAGGTCATGTCCTCTACAAGTGGAGGTGACTGATGATCTATGAGGGGCTGTGGTTAGTGACAGGGGCCTTGTGCCTGGGAACAGGCGAAACACCTACCTTCCCTTCAGGGTCTCTGGGGTTTCTAGCCTTAGCTCAATGGAGGACTAAACTACCTTTCATGGTCCCACACACTAGGATGCCCTTCTAAAGGCTTCACCCCTCTCGACAGTCCCATATGTTAGTGACCAAGCCTTCAACACACAAACCCTTGAGATCCACACTATAGCAGTTCCTTGTGAGGTGTTGGTGAGCAGGGGCTGCCTTCTGTATGTGTCTTGAACATGAAGAGCACTTGGTATATACACTTAGGTTTGAGTTTCTGGGGCTTTGAGGCAGTGTCCTTTGTGTTGAAGGCAGGGCTTCTGAACAGTTAGCCTTTGTGAATCACTAGTATTTTTGAGTAAGTGGAGAGACAAGTCATGACAGATTGTGGGCAGGCTGGAAGGGGGTTTCCTTCTGGACTGCCTCACTGATCATCTGTAGGCCAGTGTCATGGCCTCTTCAGGCCTCTACTTGCCTTTCACCTTTTGGGGCTAGATGACTCCTGCCTGGCACTGTGGCATAGCTGATGATGGCTCAGAGCACAAAATGATTTTCATCTTAATAGACACAGAACCCAGAGCCAAATGACTATCTGCATTCCACCGTTCTCTTTTTCACAAAAGGGAAAATGGAGGCTTTGAAAGTCAAATGTCTGTCTGGCTAGCCAGTCTGTGGCACAAATAGGTCTATGCTCGGATCTCTTGCTCTTTGTTGTCTGAGCTTTTACTCTTGAGCAGTCAATGGTTCAGTGGCCACTGTGGGCCTGTTTGAGTCAGCCTGGACTGTTGTAATAGGACCCCTTAGTTTATTGCTCACAGCACTGGAGACTGGAAGTCTAAGATCAAGGTGCTAGCAGAGTTGATACCTGCAGGCTCTTCCTCACGGTGTGCTACATGGTGGTGGTTGGTAGGGGGTAGGCCCCCATTATTGCTTCCCTTCTCATAAACACTAAATCCTAATGGAGCTCCGTTTTCATGACCCTAATCACCTTCCAAAGGTTCACATTCACCAATGCCTTGTCAGATTGGGGATTGGCACATGAACTTGGGGAGATACAAAGAAGGGGCTCTATTTATTCATTGCCTCTTTCATCCTTGCACTTCTTCTTTGTCTGAATTTCAGTCTGGTCTCTTCATACAGGAGAAGCTGCTCACAGAACGGGAAGTGGCTGCCCTGCGGAACCAGCTGGAGGAGGGCCGGGAGGCAGTCACCCATCTGCAGGCACAGAAAGCAGAGCTGCAGGCCCAGGTATGCTCCACATGCCTGTCAGGATCTTCTGCATGTCTTATTGAAGTGGTACATGAAGGCATAGGTATCCAGTTCTGCGACTTTTATAGATTCAATACACCTGTGTGCCCTGCACGACAGCATTCTGAGCCAGTGACCAAACACCTTGCTTTGCCCTGGGCTGAGGTTTCCCAGGATGTGTGTTTTAGCACTCTGCTAAGAAGAGTCCTGGGACATAGGATGACAGGGTGGAGGTAGGGACATGTGGACACCCAGCTTCATGGTGGTTCCCCTCTTGTCTCCATTGAGTCACACCTCTCCCTACAAAGGGAAATAACCCATTTCATTATGGACCGCTTTGCCTGTGTCAAGCCTGTTAACAGTTAGAAAACACACACACACACACACACACACACACACAGACACACACACACCCCAGGGTTTTAATCACACATTTACTCAAATCTGGGCTTCCTTGTTTTTCGTCTCCCGATGGTCTCTCCTTTGGAATTGGTGATGGTCTGGGAAGAGTGCCCGCTGGAGGTAGGAGGCTGGGTTGTACCAGTGTTCCCCTCTCATTAGATGTCTGCTAGTGTGAGGCTCACATCTTTGTTTCTTTTTGTTATGATTTTTATGGTTCACAGCCCTGACTGCTTCACACATTCTCAATTCTGTGAAGATGGGCACAGAGACAGGGAATGTTAGGTTTAAATGCTGCGCTTCCTACAGCTGGGTAACCACACGTCCCAAACCAATCAATTGACATTTAGTAGGCAAGTATAGTCAAGGAGCAAAAGAGAAAGAGGTCTGACATTCTGACTATAAAATGCAAGGCAACTGGGTTGCCATGTTACTCAGGCCCTACTGTTCAGAGCTCAGGGCATCTGGAAAGACTTAACTGGATCCTCCTTTAATCATGATCTCTGACACCCTATTTTCCATCCTCACTGGGCCTTCACAAAGCTCTCAGTGTGCAGCATTCCCAGGAGCCACTGGGAGGCAACCAGGAACAGCGGTTGCCCCTTTAGTAGAAGATCACAGGAGAGAAATCCAGTCATGATCTAAATATGCATTCTTCTCAGGACATAAGTTGTAATTATGTAGTACCAGGGACTAGATACTTCTTGGTGACTGTGGTTTCTTTTGAGGACAGAAAAGGGTTGGGGGCGGGGAGGGAGAGTAGAGAAGGGAGAGATGAAAAAACGTAGAGAATGTGTGTGTGTGTGTTTGTGTGTGTGTAATATGTATATGGTGTATGTGGTACCTGTGTATATAGGGTCTGTGTGTAGTGTGTGAGTATATGAGGTAATGTGAGTGTATTTGCTGTGCATGTATGTAGAGTATATTATAAAGCGTGTATGATATGCATATTGCATATATGTATAATGTGAAGGGTGTGTGGTGTATGCATTTGGCATGGTGTATGTATGTGTATATGTGTGTATGTGGCATGTGTAATGTCAGGTGTATGTGTGGCATGTGATGTGCATATGAAGTATGATTTATTTATCTATGTAGGACATATGTGCATGCATGTGGGATGTGTGTATTGTGTGAATGTTTTACATGTGACTGAGGAAGTGAATGTAGGCCCAGTCATGGCTCTGGAGACTGTGGTTTTCAAATTGTTCGTTGAAATTCATTAGGTGTAAAATGAATTCAGGAAAATTGACTGGTATGAAAAACGAAGAAAGCAACAATATGGTGCCGTGAATAGGAAGTAACAGAATGTATGGCAGTTAAAAGTGTAGAGTTGGCTGGGCGGTGGAGGTGCATGCATTTAATCCCAGCACTTGGGAGGCAGAGGCAGGTAGATTTCTGAGTTCGAGGCCAGCCTGGACTACAGAGTGAGTTCCAGGACAGCCAGGACTACACAGAGAAACCCTGTCTCGAAAAACCAAAAAAAAGAAAAAAAAAAGAAAAAAGTTTAAAAGTGTAGAGTTTATTCTGGAAAACTTTTGTCTTAAATGTATCTGTGTATATTTGACTACACATGCATTTGCTCAAATGCACACATATGATGTGGCTTATGGTGTGAAATATATCACTTCCTGTGGTCTGGGTAACAAAGTTGAAAACCACAGCCCTAGATACAGTCCAAAGATGAAAACTATAGCCTTAGATGGAAAATTCTAGTTCTGGGGGGCAAAAAGAATGTTTGTCTTTCTTGTGTGCATGTATGTTTTTGATGGTTATAAAAATGTGATATGTATATGAAGTGTGTGATCTACCTATGTAGGGTACGTGTTGCCTGCACGTGGGATGTGTGTGTTGAGCGTGTGTGGCGGATGTGACTGAGGAAGCAGGTGGAGGCCTGTCATGGTCCTGGAAACCCATGGTTTTCAAACTGTTAGTTATAGTTCATTGGGTGTGAAATAACAGGCTTGGCCTGGTTTCTGAGAACATGAGATACTGCTGGGTCATGCCCTGTTTTCAGCCTCTGACACTACCAAGACTTAGCAGTTTATCTCTGGGTCTAAGGCAGGGTCTCACTTTCTCCTCTAGGTCCTCCTCCCTGTCCCTAGATTTTGTTAGTCCAGTGAAGTTTGTGGACCTCTACTCATAAAGTGTTGTTGAAGGCAAAAAAATTTATTAAAAGTAAGCCAGTTCTATAAAGATGGTTGTCAAAAATTACCAAATCATTCCATAGATTATACAGTGTCCTTGACTTGAGGGTCATGTTTAGATGAATCCATGGCAAATTGAAATAGCCTGAGGTGCAAATGGGTTTTATATGGCCCACCTATCTATCACACACTCTGACCCTAACAGCATAGCACCCTGTGAGTGAAGGGTGTATCCTGGCTGACTCAGCTGTGGCTTGCCGCTACAACGCTGCTGTGCAGGAGGGCAAAGTGCAACCGAGAAACATCACCTCTCCAGAAAGCACACTGCTTCCACACTGTGGTCAAGTGGACCAGTGCAAGTCTGTGATGCTCTGCAGGTGCTTGTCAGTATCCAAGAGGGATTAGTCTTCACAGCACCAGATACCGAAAGTCATGCTTGCTCAAGTCTCCAAAGTGCTTAGTGTTTGCATGTAAACTATGAAGTTCCCCCATGTGCTTGAACTCAGGCCTAGGAATTATGACACCCAGTACAGTGTGAGTGTATAAGTAGTTTTATCTTTTATTATTAGGGAATAATGACAAAAACGGCTATGTATATATTCAGCAGAGACACAATTATAAAAATACTTTCAATCCCCAATTGGTTGAGTGAGACTTTTAGGAGTCAGAGGGGTGATTATTCAGTAACAAAAAACAGTTATTGGTCTAATGAAATCCAGGTGTGCCGCCTTCACAGGTTGTCACAACCCACGTATGTGAAGTGGCTCCTGCGTATTTTCTCATTTTTGCACTGTTCTGTAAGTCAGAGAGTGGGGCAAGCAGGTTGGTCTCTTCGTTCTGGGTCTTCCAGGATGACTTAAAGGAGGGGACTCACCTGGGCCCCTGCTGGAGGATCTTATGGGAGAACTTGCTTCCCGTGTCATTCCCATGTCATGTGGTTGGTACAAATCAATTCCACCAGCTTACAGCAGTGAGGACCCTGTCTCCTCCTTGACTTTAGTCATCGAGGCTGTGTGTTCCTTGGCCCAAGGCTGTTCCATCTTCAAAGCCAGCGCTGTTCGTAAAGTCCTGTGTCTAACCCTTTGACTCCAACTTTGTCTCAGGCTTCTTTTTTTGGGCTTGTGTGATTAGGATTAATTTAAATAACTTACTTTTTAAAGAAAAAATAATTAAGAACTTCAACACTTACAAAGCCCCTTGCCACATAGCACATTCAATGTTTAACACCAGGGGACAAAATTCTCAGAGACCTTGATCTTGTCTAATTAGCTCTAATTGAAAATGATAGTTTCTGACTTATTTGGGTCTGTGTGGATCATGAATTTTCAAGTTTCCATGTAATATTGACAGTCCTGATCCAGGAATTATGAGAACCAGAGCTGTAAGTGCCAGTCACAGGGTGGGGGTGGGGTAGGAGGTGGGCCGGTATTGGGGGGTGGAGCATCCTGTCAGAATGTTCCCTGCCTGATCTTGTGAGCTCCAGGCTTATAGCCTCTACAGTGTCATTCACAGCGGTCACTGTTGGAGTTTAGCTGGTTTAAGAGCTTTTGGGCTTCCACAGCAAGTGGCTGACCTCTAAAGAGGTTTGGTTGCCCAGCCTTTTAGAGAAGTCAAGGCTAGGATGAAGGGCCGGACGTGTGGCAGGACTGCCGCTCTGGTTAAGGTTTTCGATGCTTGTAGAACGTTTTGTGGTTGGCATCTTCAGGGTAAGTTCCCTGGCCCTGCAGCATCAGCTGCGTCTGGGACCTTTTCAGAAGTGCAGATTCACAGGTACATCCAGACCAGCTGTGACCTGGCAACTCCTGTTTTAACAAGTCCTCCAGGTAACAGAGCCTGAGATTGGAGCTGGGGGCCTCTCCTTCAAGTAAGCCAAACACAGATGCCCAAGTCCCCTGGGGATTCATTTCTTCCAGGCGGATGAGGAATGACAGGCAATTCAGTGTCTTGTGGGGACCTGAAAACGGTTTTATTGATTGGCAAACCGGATGAGCCTTGACCTCTTTTTCATCAAGGTTCTTTACCACCATCTAGTGGTGAAATTCAGAGTCAGCGCTCGATCAGCAAAACAACCTCCCCCCCCTTCTCTATGGTGTATGCGTATGCGTGCATGTGTGTGTATACACGTGTGGAGGTCAGAGTACAACTCTCAGAAGTCTATTCTTTTCCTTTTAGTGTATGGGTCCCAGGGCTCAGACTCAGGTTGTCAGGCTTGGTAACAAGAACCTTTACTCTCACAAAGCCATCTTGCTGGCTTTATCACCACCACCACCACTACCACCACCACCACCACTACCACCCTCATTTTACCTAAATTAACCCATTTATTGTTAGAGGTCTCAAATAGTAATGCTCCCGTTGGCCCTTAGTTCCTTCCGTCCTCTGATGGCTGACTTGACTGTGTCAGCAGAAGCATGGAGGGTCCAGGCCCTGCCAGCCACCGTTTTCACACAGTGCCACATGCCTGTGGCCCGTATCTTCGTCTTGGCCTTGCCTCAGGAGGAACAAGGGTACTTGGTATGCTGCCTGATTTCAGTTTTCTTCACCGTTTTTTAGGTAGCAGTTCCCAGCCTGTGGTTCGCAACCCCTTTGACAGCTACTTATCTCCAGAAATATTTACATTATGATTTATAACAGTAGCAAAATGACAGTTATCAAGTAGCAACAGAAATAATGTTATGGTTGGGGTCACCACACTACGAGGAGCTGTATTAAAGGGCCACAGCATTAGGAAGGCTGAGAAGCACTGGGAGGGAGGCACCATATTGGGTCCCACAGTTACTGATAAGTGTAACCTTCTTGGTGCATTTAGCCATGTCGCTGTGATCTAGGGCTGATCCCCAAGAGCCTCTTCCTCCTTTTAAATAAAGGTCTTACGCCCAACAGCATTCTGGTCTTTAGTGGACCGAGGCTGGAGTTCACTGCACAGAAGGGCATGCTGTCTGGCTCCTGCACAGGCTCCTGCTGCCCTGTGCTGCTGTCTGAAGAGATAGAGACGACCATCTAATGCTCCAAGCAGAGACAGCATTCATCTCGCTCATAGTGTGAAGTGCATGCTTGCACGTGGTTCCTGCCCTCCACCCTCCTCCCTCACCGGGGCCTTAGATGCTTCCCTCCAGATAACCCTGACTACTTTTCCTTTCTGCCGGCTCCTCCTATGGTACCTGTCTTTTATGAATAATTTCTTTTTGGAAATCCTTTTCCTCATGCAGTGCCAGGGGCAGGCATTTGAGATGTGGCTGGTCACTCAATGCCAGTGGTTAGATCATCTCCCTGATTCTGTGTCTCATTCCCTGCTAGCTGGTGAGGGTCAGTGATGACTGGTGGTGCCCAGCACAGTGCAGAGATGTTGCATGTTTGGGGCTTCCCTTAGCCACATGCTTGCGAAAGTGAAGCTGTTTTTCCTGAATATTATTTTTTTTCTGATGCATATTGATGGTTTTGAGTTGTAAAAGGCACATTGGTGTAGACAGAAGTTTAGTTTCATAAGAGATCCACATCCTTGGACAGTGAGGAAGCGGGATGGGGTCTGAGGAATGCCGGGGAGTATTGGCTGCCTGTTACAGGTTGGACGGTGCCTGAGACACATGGCATGGATAACGTGCTGAGGACATAGCCTTTAAAACATGCGCATCTTCAAAGAAACAACAATCAGCACAGTATCCACCACCAAACCAGAAAAGCAATCCATTGAACCATAAGTTATAAAAAGCTAGTCTCTGACTTTGTTCTTGTGACAATCCTTTGTTGTCCGGCTTACAGGTTCAAAGCCTGAAACAC
>NW_021604587.1:5144678-5171881 GCF_004785775.1 Grammomys surdaster
CTCTCTTTCTCTCTCTCTCTCTCTCTCTGTACCTACTGCTCACTGCTCACCTCTATTCTGGGGGAGGATAGGATGAGGAGGCCACAGTTTCAGGAAATGTCTCACACTCTGTCCAGGTGGGTTTGCATCTTGCTGTGGTGTTGATGGGAAAGTCATTTCTCCTGTTAGCCTCAGTCTCCTCTGTATAGTGTATATTCTCTGCCCCAGCCTCCTCTAAGTTAATATTCTATAACCACATAGGACAATGAGATTCATAGAGATGCCTCACCTAACGACTGCTACCCTCTGCCCAGGTTGAGGCTCTGTGGCCCTGAGCTCCTGCCATCCAGGCCAGTGCCTTAGTGTTTCTGCCTGGATGGCCTTGATGCTGTGAAGAGCTCTGTGAGCCATACCTCCACTTGGGCTTCCCTATTGCCTTGTCAGGATCTGCCTGAGGGCCTGTGAGAAGTGCCAGGTCTACTGATGCGGCTGACTTCAATGAGTTGGCTGAAATGTTACATGCTGGGTTCTCCACTGGGAAGGATTTCCCCCACCCCGAAGGAAGTGGCTGTAACAGGAAGCTTATGAAATTTGGGAGCATGTACACATCAGGGACCAGGAACCAGGATCTGAGGCACTGGCTCACTGGCTCTCTCTCCTCCTTCCCTCTCTTGGCACAGGCTTCTTCTTCTTTGTTTATCTTCCTTCTTTGGCTTCATTTCTGTGTCTGAAGACTTCTCTCTCTCAGCTTCTCCATGTACATTTCAAAAGGTCTCTGCTTCAGAATGGCAGCCTCGGGTCCTCACTTTTGTGTCCTCCTGTAGTCTGGAACCTGCCTCCACTCCACTGCTTCTGAGATATCCCTTTCTGAAGTCCCAGGGGAGAAGATAATGCTGGGATCTCCTGAGCTGGGTTCAATGCTGGTTCCAAGCTCGGTACATTGCGGGGTGGAGGAATGCAGCTTTCAAAAGCTTGCTAGCCAGCCATGCTCACCAAAATGGTAAGCTTCTGGTTCAGTGAGAGAGATTGTTTAAGGTAAGAAGGTAAAGAATGATGTAGGAAGACACCTGTTTCACTGATCTGGCCTCAGCACATGTGGGCCCCCACACCCACACACTCAGTACACACCTCACACCTTCTCCCACATCCCCACACCTCCACACACCCCACACACCCCACATACAACACACCCCCCTCCACCCACACATATACACATCACACATGCCATTCATATGCATATCACACATATATGCACACTACTCACTCACACATATGCTGTGCACACATATACATCATGCACACTACGTGTACATATAGACACACGTACATACTCCTCACATACATAGCCATACACAAATCATATCACACATACACATATCACACACATGCATCAATATGCCATACACATATCACATATCCCCACACCACACTCATATATACACACGCATGCCCCCAACATCACACATAATTTACATGCATACAAATTCCTGCAAAACACACACACACACACACACACACACACACACACACACAAGGGTTAAGACCATGTACCTGGTCCCTTATTTTCCTAAATGTCTTTGCAATCTAAGTTCCGAAACACCACTGAGGGAAGAGTCCAGTTGTCACAGCAATGGTTGTCACCAGGATATCCAGTGTGCAACTTTCTTGGATGCAGGAAACATCTTGAAACACACATGCATGGACATGGATGGAGATGTCTGTCTAGCCCTCTGTAGCTTCAAGCGTGATCTGCTGACCAGCACCACCAGCATCCCATGGGAGCTGGTTAGAGAAGGGTGTGCCAACTCCATCCCTGGAGTCAGAAGGCCCACCTTCCCACCCCAGGCAGCTCTAATGCATGGAGCAGTTTGAGAAGTGTTGCTCTCAGTAGATGCAGTAGCTTTGTTGGTTTCACCTTTTTTAAAGGCCCATGCTTGCCAAATCCTTTTCTTCTTGAGATGAGATTTTTAGGGCCTTATTGCACATGGTAAGCTTGTTGCTAAGTTCATATATAGGCCATCACACTCCCAGAAGCTCTTGAAAGTAATATAAAATGACCTGTTTTCCCACCCCATTCTTAAAAACATAATTTAGATTTGTATGTAGTGTGTGTGTGTGTGTGTGTGTGATATGTGCTTGTAGGTATGCACAGAGAAGCCAGCAAAGGATGTCAAGTATCTTTTTCATTCTTGACATTATTCTTTGAGACAGGGTCTCTCACTGTCCTTGAAACTAACCATTTCAAGTAAGCTGGCTAGCTATCAAGGATCTGCCTGTGTCTCATCCTTACCTCCCCCCAACTCCCAGCTTACCGGCCAGTGGGCTTTTGCATGGATGCTGGGGATTTAAACTCAGGTCCTCTTGCTTGCTCAACAAGCGTTCATACTCATTGGACCATCTTGCCAGTCCCCACATTGCTCTTACCTGTTTGGGGGAGGTGTGATGAGTTTCATACTGTTTGTGTTTGCCCACAGACAACGGCCCTGGAACAAGCTATCAAGCATGCTCACGAGTGTTACGATGACGAGATACAGCTTTACAACGAGCAGATCGAAAACCTTCGGAAGGAGATAGAGGAGGCTGAGAGGTCTCTGGAGAGGTCATCCTATGACTGCAGGCAGCTGGCCGTGGCCCAGCAGACCCTGAGGAATGAGCTAGACCGTTATCATCGGATCATTGAGATTGAAGGCAACAGGTGTGGTTGTATATCTGTATGCCTGGCTCTCTGGCCTGTCCACATCCTCATTCTACAAACCTAGCGCTCACTGTGTGCCAGGAACAGTTGGAGGGAGTGGTGATGTGGCCAGCAAGGAAACTCAGACATCCCTGACTTGAAGATGAGTAACTGTGTAGCAGAAGGAGTATGACAGACCACTGGAGGAGATTTGGGCGAGAGCATGGGAGGGAGGGTGGGGATGGTTGAAGGTGTGCCTGATATTTTAAGTTGGATGACCAGAAATGGCCACAATTAGGGGTCTGCTTTGTGCCCCCTGGGAATGGATGGTCTAGCAGGTTTCATGCCTTCGGCATTGTATGCCACTGAGGAGGGTTTAAAGCTGCTGCTGCCGCCCTTGTGAGGATCAGTGCAGGTCTTCTCCATAACAGATCTGTGGTAACCCCCACTTACTGCTGGGAAGTCACTCCCCCACTCTGGGCTCTGCTGAGAGCCATCTATAGATAAGCTTTGGAGAACAGGTCAGGCATCCAGTTGTGGCTCTTCACCATCGTCCTCCCAGTTCTTTGGATTTAGGTTGATTGAGACTAGAAGTCCTCCCTCTCCAAGGCCTCGCAGCAGAGCTCCTTCTGCTCCAGATGTTCTGCCTCGGCCGTGTGTGCGTGGTGCAAACGCTTACCAGGGAAAGCAGGCTTTTCTCCATTCTCTCTGTCAAGAACCATGTTTCCTGGGTAGCTCCATGTCCCACGTATGCTCTGTGACTGCTTTGAGCACACCCATGAAAAGAACTCAAGAACTGCACTTAATTCCCTTTTGACAATTTTTGTGTTAAGGGGAAGGGCAGCCCACAAAATTAATGGCACACTTGTTTGGTTGGCTTGTTAATATCAATTTTGAAATAGATTAAAAAAAAGATAAAAATGTCACTGTATGGACTGAGCAACTCCTGAGCACTCTACTTAGATCCAGTAATTTCTTACATCTCCCTCCGTTTCTTTAAACAGTTTTATGTTTACATACTATATATTATTTGAAATTTTATGTATTATTTATCCTAGGTATTATTTTATATCCTATATTATATGCATTATATTCTATATATTATATTGTATATATGTATATTATATATGATATAATATCCTAAATATATATGTATCCTGTATATTGTATATCCTATAGAGAATATTGTTTGCCCTAAATATCTATCTCAGCCTCAATTTAATTACTTAATTAAAAAACTGGAGGCCCTAGACCCGATGTGATGGAGAACTGCGTTTTAGATTCTGAGTAGTCACTGAGCAGTGTCTGTGGCTTTTTCACAGTTTATGACTTGAGCTCAGAGAAATGAGATTGTCTTGTGTGTCCTTGCCCAGAGTGTAAATGTCTATGTGGTTAACACTTTGTGATGTGTAATTCATGTCCACTTTCATCTAGAGAAAGCTCTCTGTCTGTCTGTCTCTCCATCTTTCATTTTTGCTCAGTATTTAAGACTTGATCTTGTTCCTCACCTCACTTGGTCTGATGACTTAAAGATGGCACCACATTGTTTCTGGTTCTTTCTGTCAGGTTGAGCTCCGTTTTCATTGAGACTCCCATCTCTCTGATCACCCCAAGCCATGGGGCCTCTCTCAGCCTTGGATCCAGTGTGAAAGGTAAGACTCTTCAAGCCTGGCCTGTCTTCCAACCCTGGCTTCGTCCACTTTCTTCTTCTGTCTAGGCAAAAACAAGTGATTTTCTTCCTGCTTGCCATCCATGTTCCCCCGTCTAGAACTTTAGTGTATACGTACGTGTGTGTGCAGTGCACAAGGGTGTGCATGTGTGTGTGTGCATGTGTGTGCAGTACACAAAGGTGTGTGTGTGTATGTGCAGGTGAACATGGGTATGCATGTGTGCAGGTGCACATGGGTGTGCATGTGTGTGTGTGCAGGTGCACATGGGTGTGCATGTCTATTGTTCCTTAGGTGACACTCAATCATTTTGTTTTGCTTTGTTTTGTTTGTTTTTGTGACAGGGTCTCTCTATGTAGCTTTGGTTGACTTGAAATTTGCAAGAAGACCAGGTTGCTTCAAACTCTATGGAGATCTGCTTGCTTCTGCCTTCTGAGTGCTGGGATTAATTGCATGCTCTATTGTTATCTCTGTCTGTCTGTCTGTCTGTCTGTCTGTCTGTCTGTCTGTCTAGACAAAGTCTCTTATTGGCCTGGAACTTGGCAACTAAACTGAGCTGTTTGCCCCACCTCCACATCCTTCTGAATTTCCCCAGAGGGAGGGAAAGGTGCCACTTTATGGTTAACCCTCAGCTGGAATAACACACAGAGACACGTGGTTCTGTACCATAACACCAAGCTGGAACAACTCCAGTCCATCCCCATGCTGTTCACAGCAGTGCACCTGGATCCCCACTACACAGTGGGGACTCACTCCACACTGCCATCTCGCTAACTGTCTCAGAGAAAGTATGTGGCAAGGCTACTGGGCCTATGACAGGTTCAGATGGCTTCAGGCTGGAGTCAGCATCTATCTACAGTGTCCCAACAACCTAATTGTATATCCCTTGATTGTCCTTCTCTTCATCTGGGGCTGAGAGAGGAATTAGTGCTATTAAATTTATAAATGAATATGTATCTACATTTCTCTGTCTCCTAGAAATTGATCATATCGCTGAGCCTCGTTTTTCTTTTACTTTTTCTCCTCTTATGGATCTTGGCAAGTGAATTTGGGTCCTCATGCATGTGCAACAAGCATTTTACAGACTGAGCTGCCTCCCTAGTCCAGAAATTGCTTTTATGTGAGGGAGATTGCCTTCCCTCACTTTTTGGTATGTTCCCTTGAATAGAATATGTAACTGAGCCAAGAAATTTATAAGGAGAAAAGTTCTTGGGAATAGCCCAGGTGTCTCAGTGTGTTATTCTAGCTGAGGGTTAGCTGTGAAGTGACACCTTTTCTTCTCTTTGGGGAAATCCAGAGGGATAGAGTGGCATGCACAGTTTCTCAGCTGGATGAGCTGGGACCTCAACATGGATGACAGATTTGTGGCTCTTTCCCCATTGTTTTTGTCTCAGCCTATTCCTGGGCACTCACCTTCATTACCGTTATATTTTTCAGTGGATGTCATTATTCCTTTTTGTTGATGTTTGGCTTAACTGCCTGTGTGTTTTTCACTAGATCTTACCAGGGCTGTACAGGATATTACAGCAGCTAAACCGAGACAGAAGACCCTCCCCAAGAGCCTTCCGAAAAGAAAGGAGATTATAGCTCAAGATAAAGTGGATGAAACTCTGGAAGATGCACCATTAAAAACTCTTCAAGAGCCAAAGGCAGTAAAGGTGGAACTGAAAGCAGATGGTGACTCTCAGCTGGGAGCAGGGGTTGGACATGAAGGAAGTCCAACACAAGAAGGGGGTCCTGAGGATGTGCCAGATGGGGGCCAGATAAGCAAAGCCTTTGGGAAACTGTGCAAAGTAGTCAAAGAGAGAGTGAGTGGCCACAAAGAGCCCGTCCCAGAGCCACCCACGGACCTCTTCACCAAAGGACGGCATATACTCGTCACAGGGGAGTCTAGTTTTGTTGACCCCGAGTTCTACTCCTCCTCCATCCCAGCTAGAGGTGGGGTAGTGATTTCCATTGAGGAAGACTCTATGCATCATGATGACCATGGAGAACCCTCTCCGGGGCAGCCCATGCCAACTGTGGAGAATGGACAGGGGGTTCCCCAGGGCAGGGAAGGTGATCACTCAAACCATCAGCAGGTTACAGACAAGAATGGGATAGGGACCAAGGAATCAAAAGACCTGGAGGAAAAAGATGATGACAGCAAGAAGGAAGATGAGGGGTCCAGGAGACCCTGTCCTGTGATCATACCTGGTCCTGATGGACCATCTACATCCCATTCACAAACGTCTGGGTCCAATCAGGATGGACCAGAGGGGCCTGGGAGTAAGAGCAGTAGCCTGCTGGCAAAGAGCCCTTCGAAGGCTTTATCTTTTAAGAAGGTAGAGGTGGTGGAATCCATTGAGAAGATTTCAACAGAGAGTATTCAGACATATGAAGAGACTTCGGTAATTGTGGAGACTGTGATTGGGAAGACAAAGGGTAACAAGAAACTGGGAGAGAAGAGCTCCTCAAACACCAGGGCTTGAAGGAAGAACGTGTCTGGGGCCAGTGTAGGAAGAGTGCTTTGAGATGGCTTCCTGTTTGGATTAGATCATAGTCGACCTGTCTGGCATTGCCGATGACCTTCATTAAACTGCTTTATTTTTGCTTGCACCATCTCCCTTGTGTAATTAATAGGGCCTCGGGTCGCCATGCTGAGAACAAGGATGCTCTCTTACTGGTCAGCACACCATCGTCTTTTAGGAAGAGACATGCCCTTCACCATGCTTTGTTATTTATTGTTGGTCTTCGAGACAGGGTATCTCTATGTAGCAGTCTGTCCTTGAACTTTTGATCCTTGAACATCTGACCCGGCCTCATTACTGTGGGGGTTCTAGACACGGTCCACCTTTCTGGAGTTAGCATGGTGCATAGATTCATTAAAACCTCAGATGCAGAAAAACACCTAGTTGATGACAATGAGTCGTTCATTTCAGTCCAAGCACGAGTGTGTGTTCATGAGGGTTTTGTTAGACACGAATTGATGATAAGTTTCTAAGTTTGGAAACCCTCAAAAGCTGGTCCTGGAGGTGGGGGGAATGGAGGATGAGAACATGTGTGTGCATACATGTATGTGCCAGTATTCATGTGTGTGCAGTTTCACATGTGTGTATGCATGTATGTGGAGACCAGAGGACAATGTAGGTGGTGTTCAGGTGCTGTCTACAGGGCTTCTCACTGGATGGGAATTTACCAGTTAGGATAGTCTGACTGTCCAGCAAGTCCCAGTGACTCACCTATCTCTGTTTTCCCAGCATGTCACTGGGCCTGGCTTTCTTTGTAGGCTTTGGGTAACTGAACCAAGGCTTCTGCTTGCACAACTGAGTCATCTCTTCAGTCCCCACCTACCAAGCAAACACTTGAATATAAAAAGGTTTTTTGTGTATGATTTCAGGAAGAACCAGGGAGCAGAAAGGGAGTCGGGAAGCCAAGGCAGACAACGGGAAGTCCATCTCCAGGCAGGGCCAGCAGAGCTGAGTTTCACTGAGCAACTTTGGGAGCCAGAGTATGATAGAGAAGCAAGTGGAGAGGTCACCCATCTACACTACCCACAATGCAGGCATGTACACTAACACAAATGTATGCACACATGCATATATGCACACACATATGTAAGAAGCTAGTGCAGTAGGCTAACAGAAACTCATTGACTATACATTACGTGCCAGAACACTGTAAGGGGAGATTTTTCAGATTTGTTTATTATTTCAAGTAATAGCATAGCTTTGTCACATCTGAGCATGCAAGATTTTTTGTTCACATGCATACACACTCATACACACATATGCACACATATGCCATATATACACATTACATGCATATACTACACATACCTGCACATACATACACACACACACACACACACACACACACACACACACACACACACCACACATAACATGCACATATACTTGCTATGCCAAATTCTATAAAATTGAAAATATATCATCATGGATCTTTATAAAAAGTGTGTGTGTGTGTGTGTGTGTGTCTGGGCATAGAATCCAGGACCTTGTACCTGACTAACTATAACTTCAGCCCACAGAAATGTCAAAACTAGGCCGGGCGGTGGTGGCGCACGCCTTTAATCCCAGCACTTGGGAGGCAGAGGCAGGCGGATTTCTGAGTTCGAGGCCAGCCTGGTCTATAGAGTGAGTTCCAGGACAGCCTAGGTTACATAGAGAAACCCTGTCTTGAAAAACCAAAAAAAAAAAAAGAAATGTCAAAACTACCCTATGTGTCTACTATTCTATTAACAGTCTAGGACTAGGTTTCTTACTAATAACAATTAGAGTTATTTCTTCACATGGATGCTCTGTAATACACAAAGGACACCGAGTGATTGTACCTAAGTTGATTGTTGTGTTGGCCTAAAAAGGACAAAACAAGCACCTAGCAAGGCAGCCACACACTGTGAGAGAAAGCTGACAGGGTCACAGTGCCATTCTGGTGCTACTTTGTCAGGAACAACAGAAGACTAAACACAGTCACCTTTCATCCTGAGGTAGAGCCTTAAACAGTCTTGTTCTGGATTCATTTGAGGCTTTGGTTTCAAGAAAGAAATATGCTTTTGTTGTTCCTTCTAAAAGATGAATGGAGAAGCCAGTCCATTCTGTAGTTTGAAATATTTATAACTTAAAAGCTTAAGAGAGAATGATGGAAGCCGCTGGCTGGACCCTGGGATGCAGGACCATGGGCCCATGTGTCTGTTATATTAGACGTTAACAGCCACCGAAAAGCCTTTCTTTTCCCAACTAAGCCTTTTTATTGTCCAGACTGTGTGCTCAGTGAATATTCTTATACAAAAAGGCAGGGGGTATCATTTTGGGATGAAAGGCCATTTTTATATTATATTTAATCAGCCAGGAAAAGTAGATTGGGAGTCTGTCCTGACAGGCTTTGTAAAGACTGTGGGGGAGAGGGTCAGATGTGACCCTGTTGCTCTGATGTGGGAAAAAGAATACAGAGGCAGACAGAACTGCATGGGAAAATCAGACATGGTGCTGTGATGGAAGTCGAGGCGGCGGGCTTCTGGGCAGTGCTAGGTGGGCTGTCCGTAGGGTAGACTGCTGGGGTGACTGGTGGTATGTACTTGGGATTGAATGGTAAAGAGAAGGCCCTATGGGGATATTACCTGTGATCTGAACGATAAAATGGGGCTTAGAGGGAAGAGCATTGCTGACAGAGAATTTAAAGTGCAAAGGCCCTGGTGCGAGAATTGGCTTGTTTACATAAGGAGATCTTCAGGAGTATAATGGAAGGAGAAGAGGTCAGGGTGGGATGCAGAGACCAGATGAGCCTCATTTCCTGGCAGGCTGCCTCAGCCTGAAAGCAGGGACCATGTGTGCAAAGTGGAGATGGCCTCAGTGGGCACTTTGGCGTATAACTGAGCTCCTGGCCTCACCTACCCTAGGGTCCCTGTGGCCAGCCTCACTTGCTCGTGTGGTTGGGTCTGCTGTCTGGTTTTTTTTTTTTTTTCCTGGAAAGCTTCAGAATTGGTTTAGTTTCTTGGCCCTTCTCAAGATCTCCAAACCTTTTGTTTTCATTTCTTATTAGTAAGAATGGGGACTCAGACACCCCCCCCCCCATAGTGTCCAGTACAGGGTCTTCATCTTCTCTCTTCTCACTCTTTGTTGGAGAGTGAGATATTCCAATATAGCTTCTTCCTCAAAGAGGCTACAAGGCAGTTCCCACCCCAGTCAGGTTCCAAGCATCCCAGGTGACCCCTGTCATCGCTATTTGCACCACATCTCGGTGGTACTGGTTCATGTCTGCACTCAAAGGTCTCAAATCTGGCTGCAAGCATATAGACTCTCTGCCTTAGGGTATCCCTCTGGCAGAAAGTGTTTGATCTACACACTGAGCAAACTGGGAGTTCTGTGGAGTTATGCTTTTGGGGTAGCCCTCAACCAAGGATGGACAGGACCCAGAGCAGAGGACCCCAACCCTCTCTTCCTCTTTTGGGACAACTGAGGCATATGCAACATAATCTCTTGGAGGTTTGCAATGAGTTTGAGCTCAGACACCCAGGAGGAAATCAGCTGCCCTCCATTGACCCCCTTTGTCTTAGTTAAGGTTTACTGCTGTGAACAGACTCCATGACCGAAGCAAGTCTTATAAAGGATGACACTTAACTGGGGCTGGATTACAGGTTCAGAGGTTCAGCTCAGTATCATCAAAGTGGGAACATGACAGCATCCAGGCAGGCATGATACAGGAGCAGCTGAGAGTTCTACATCTTCATCTCAAGGCTGCTAGCAGAATACTGGCTTCCAGGCAGCTAGGATGAGGGTCTTATAACCACACACCTACTCCAACAGGACCACACCTTCTGACAGTGCCACTCCCTTGGCCGAGCATATTCACATCATCACACCCTTCCTTTTCTATTTTACTTCCTTTTCAACATAGATGCTGCTTTTGAACTAAGTCACTTGCTCTTGAACCCTGTTCTTAGGGTTGGCTTCTGGGAAAATCCAGCTTAAGATGTTGATTGACATTGGCTGCCCTTCCTTTCCCAGCCACACTGGCTTTCAGTCAAGATATTCTGCCTTCACTGGCCTTGGGCTGGGTGAGCTGCCCAATCTTGACTCATAAGACACTCTCACTGAAATCAGGCTGAAGGACCTAAGACTGACTGTGTTACAGCCTTCCTCTAACGTAGCATTCTCAACCTGTGGGTCGTGACCCCTTGGGGGATCAAATGACTCTTCCACAGGGGTCATCTAAGACTAGCAGAAAACACAAATATTTACATCATGATTCATAACAGAAGCAAAATTATGCTTATGAAGTAGCAACAAAACTAATGTTATGGTCGAGGGTCATTCAATGGTCGCAGCACTGGGGAGCTTGGGAACCGCTGCTTTAATGGATGTGGTCTTAGGAGGTCACTCCCCGATTCCTGCTCTGTATCCAGGCTCACAGACTCTCTGTGACCTCTGACCTTTGCTAGGAGGCTTCTGGTCAAGTTCTTCAGGCTTTACCTCTGGGAGTTACGCCACATACGTTTTGTTTCATGAGCTAGAGTTGCTTTGTGTTGTGCAACCCCAAAGATCCTAAAACTAACTGTTAGTTATCGAGAGTCGGGGTCAATAGAGAACCAGAGAGGTTTGAATTCTGTTGGCTTTCACCCAAAGTAGATGCTAAACAAGGTCTGGGCCCTGGTGGCTTGCTGGAGCCGCGACGGCAGCCCAGTGTGCTGGCTCAGGAACTCTTGTCTCCTATTCCCAATCCTCTCTTTTCTCCTGGATCACCAGGTTGGGATTCTCCAAAACACCTTTGTTCAGGCCTTGCCAGCTGTGCTCTGTTAGAGGAGAATGGGAAAGAGTTCCCAGGTGCAGGAGGGAGAAAGACCACCCTTTGCTTACTGTGTCTGTCCACACCACCCTGGTAATGCTTCTGCTATTGTCTAAGTGTCCCAGTACCCCCAGATCCACACTCCCAAGGTGACAGCAGCTGAAGGAGCAAGCCTCGTGGATGAGATTAATACTCTTAAACATCACAGTAGGTGAGGTTATGTTAGACGGTGCTGTCTAAAAACCAGGAAGCAGATCTTTGCTGAACCCTCAGATCTGCCATCATCTCCATCCTGGACTCCTTGTCTTCAGAGGTGTGGGTGGGCGGGGAGCAGTTGTTGTTCTCTGGAAGCTCCTGGTCTCTGGTGCTGCACTCTGGTGGCCTGAACAGATGAATCCAGCTTCCTTACCCTGTTCCCTCATAAAACTGTTCTGGTTTCTGTCTCCTGAGTGTTGATGGGATGGGACATGTAATAAGGAAAGGATGTGTCAAGCAGGATGCATGAATGGACCGGCTACCACTTTGGGCAAATTGACTCCATCTTGTTGAGAACCTCTTAAGAGACAGTCTAGAAAATCTTCAAGTTCTTCCAACAGGAGGCAGGGAAGCTGAGCTATTACATCAGCAGTTCCCATCCTTCTCTAGTTGAGGGTGACCCCTGGACACTGACTTTGCTCCTCTGCCTGCTACAGGTAGGCCTGCCATGTTTCTGCAGTTGGTGAATATAGCAAGCAGATAGAGTGTCTGGCTTTTGGTATGGAAACTATACAAGGGTCTTCCTAATGGGCCAAGGAACTACATCGGAAAGGTTGGCAACTCTCTTCCCCAAAGTGCTGGGGAGATGGCTCAGTCAGTGAAGTATTTCCTGCACAATCATAAGAACCCAAGGTCTACCCCTATTTAAAAAAAAATCCAGATGTAGCAGGCCATGCCTGTGACCCTAGATCTGGGGAGACAGACACAGGAGGATCCCTGGGGCTTGCTGAGCAGTCAGTTGAGCTCCAGGTTCAAGTGAGACGTCATGTCTCAAAAAGCAAGGTGGAAAGCAATTGAGGAAGATGTCTGTCATTGACCTCTGGCCTCCCAAGACATGCATGTACCGATGAAGATGAACACACACAGACACACTAAATAAATAAGGGACACACAGTGTCTCTTATTATTCAACCCTGCTGTTGTAATCCAGCACAGACAGAACAAAGACAAGCAGGCATGCGCTTCCAACACAACTGTACTTACAAACACAGGCAGTGTCTGGATTTGGTCCATGGCTATAACACTGCCTTTCTGACAGGAATGCACCCATAGGGCCTGCTGCTACCTCAGCTTAGAACATCGGAAGGTGAATAAGAGACTAGAGGAGAACTCCCCCTCCCCTTACTGCTCATTTGCAGTAGAAAGAGCTTTTCTTCTGGATCTAGGTGTGTGTATACCTGAAGATGCGTTAATATTCTTGGGAAGCTGAAGGAGAAACCAGAAGGCTGTGGGTGGATATGGGGTGGTGCTTCTGGCAGCTGATGGATTCAGTGCATCTAGGCCTGGTTCACCCAATGTACTGGTCCCTGTTCTCGAGATACTCCCATTTTTCAGACACTGGGGTTCTCCTGTGTGCTAGTTACTCTCTGCCAGTTTCTGCCAGCCTGTCTCTCCATGCATTTAAATCCCTGTAGGCTGAATGCCATTTCTATCACATTCTCTATCAACTCGCTCTCTTTAGGGGCAGAGAACTGCTTTACTGGGTACAACCGAATTATCTGCACTGGCTCATAAAACATATGCTGGTGTTCTTTATCTCATGCCCGTATCCACTCTTTCTAATCTTTGTGGTTTTATTTTTATTTTTTAGACATGTTAGATTCTTGGATCTATAAACACTCTGGATACAAAGTCAACAGATCTAGTTTAGTGTTTGTTGTTCTATCTTAATAATTAAAGTACACAGTTATATAGTTTTACGCTGTGTGTTTTCCATACAATCACTTGAATTAATGAATGCATCCACTGTATGGAAAACCATCATTAATTTATAAAGACCTGTGTAATGAAGGCACAGAGTAATAACTCTATAAGAGTTTAAAAAAATGGGGCTGGAGAGATGGTGCAGCTGTAAAGAGCACTTGTTGCTCTTTCAGAGGACCCAGGTTCAATTCCCAGCGTCCATATGGCAGCTTACAATGATCTGTAACTCCAGTTCCAAGGGATTCAACAGACACATAGGTAGAATGTGCATAAAGAAAAACAAATTAAAAAAGTCAACAAAGAGAAAACACTACACATGCGTGCACGCATGCACACACACACACACACACACACACACACCCCTCTTAATTTTTAGTGTATCAACTTACTGATTTATAATGTTTCAATGTCATAAGACCAAGCTTCAGGCCTTATATCTTTCCATATATGGTTTTAGTCATAGATTCACTTGAAGTTTTAATAATTGAGTGTAATAAAAATAGGACCAGAGAACATTATAAATGGTTTACAATGAATTACTTTAAAACAATGTCTAGAATAACATAGGGTCACATGGGGGTGAGGTACAATTAGTTTGCAGTAATACACAGTGCCATCCGAGAGGAGAGGTTACTGTGTAAAGCAGAATTAAAAACTTGTTTTACAGGAATATCAGGCACCGTGATAGGGGTCTAGTGCCCACTGAGTATTCCCCAGTTGTCTTACATTTCCCAGTTGTATGGTGTTCATGGAGGTTCATTGACAAGAACTGGTTGGTGCTGAGGGCAGAGTGTATGCACATCTCCTGAACAGAGGGGGAAGATGAGAAGATACCTGGTGATGTCAGCAACCCTATGTTCAGACCACTAAGCACAAAACTGAAATGGCCTACATCCCTGCTCAGTGCTTGGAGATCTGCAGCTTTGGAGAGTTACCCAATCCCGCATTTGAACTTGTGGGAATGACAAATAAACCTTTGCATTAAGCCACTGAGATCCTGAGTCTATTATAGGATAAATTAATCTAGCTTAGTGTGTTCTAGAATCATGTTTCTAAAAGATATCTTTTATTTTTTGAAACAGGATCTCTCAAAGATAGCTATGGCTGTCTTTGAACTCACTATGTAGACCAGGCTGGTCTTAATCTCACCGAGATCTGCCTGTCTCTCTGCCTTGCAAATGTTGGGATTAAAGGCGAGTGCCATCATACTTGGTCTAAAAGGTTTTTCTTTTTGATCATTGCCCACAGTAAGACATACACTTTACATCATGTGCCAGTATACATGTTAAGGTGGGAAGAAAGACAGATGCATGCCTGTACACACACACACACACACACACACACACACACACACACACACTGGGAGCAGGTACAATACTTAATATACATGACTGACCTGCTTTCTCTTGTTACAAGTTCTGGTATTGACTACCTACACTGAATTTACCTCCCACTACCAAAGATGACAAATGAAGTCTCAGAAATGCTGCTGTAGATCATAATTTACACGTGACTTATCTGCTGATTGCACATCTATCATGCATATTTACTAAAGCAGGCTTTTAAGATCTATTTTGGCTCCAACACTGGGTGGAAGTGTTTTTGTATAAGATACAGCACATCCCATATATTTTTCTGGAAGGTATATTTTATTGTTGAGCCTCCTCATTTACAACATATATTTTTAAATGTATTTAAAAATTTTTGTCACAGGGAGTAACAATGTTAACCTGATTGTTAGTCACTTGCTTTTCAGTTTTTAAAATAAATGACTGTCTCTTGCATCAGACTCAGGGGCATCATAAAAAACATCACTAGCTAGACAGTTGGTGTTAATACTGATGCCAAAAATGAAATAGAGACCAAATAGTTATATTTAGCACTATATGTCTTTATATACTACATATTCATATCAAAATTTGCCATTTCTATTAAGAAGCAGATAAGTTACTCTTTAATTTAATAAATTATACCACAAATGTGAAAATATGGACAACTATTTTATATTTCTGCTGCTGATATAAGACGTTTAATGTTTATACAGAGAGCTTCAAAATTACAGAGGTGTCATAATGGGAAGAGATGGACAGACATTTCACCTGAATCTCTACCGGCCTACTCAGCCGGAATCATTTTGATATTTTCTGAATACTCTTTTAGAGATGTATATGGCATCTGTGTCTTCAATACATACAGAATACACACATATTTAGGTATATGTGTGTATGTACATTTATACAAGTATATATACACACATATACACATGTATATAGTCTACATATGTATATATATATTTCTGTGTGCATTTATGCATACGTGCACACAGAATGTCCTTTGGTTTTATTTCCAGACCATTAATGTGAAATGAATTTTCAATGATTACCATTTTTTCTTTAAATCTAAGGTAGTTTAAAAAGACCTTTGCAACAAGTAATAAATTTCTTTTAGAAATCATAAACATTATTACACTCAAAAGCATGATACATGGAAAGTTACAAGGTGTCGAGAAGACAAAATCCATTGTAAAACGGGAGGGGGGGAGAAAAGGAATGAAAAAAAATCTTTCCAGAACGCTCTTTTAACGTTGCCCCCAAGGAACAGAATCTCAGTGCTTCTGAGTTGCTGGCTTCAGCAAAGGAACTCCAGGCTCTGTACATGCTCCAGGGAAGTGGGGTAGGAGGACCGGACACTGGGATTTGAGAGGGAAGCCAATCCTTGGGCGGGGACACCAAATGATAGTGGGTTATTTTAGTAATAACTGGGAATGAAACAGTGTCTTTTAAAGTTGACAGCTGTCACCTTTGGGGTGCTTGCTAGATATTCTCATGGTTGCTAAGGTGACAACATGTGCTTTCCTAAAAGAGGTTGTCTCTTGCTCCCTTCTGGCTTTGAGTACTGAGGTGGCTTGTGTACTGAGGTGGCACGTGCCCCTCTCAATGCAACAAGCTCCTTGCAACCAGAGGTCTTCTGATGTGCTCCCTACATCCACTGGCCTCTTCTCAAACAGTGACCCATTTTCCCCAAAACATCAGTGAAATTACAAGTTGAGGGAGGAAGATATTGCACTCCAGTGATAGTTTTGGGAAATCAAAGCCCTGGTTGCTGTGGGTAAAGCTGTCAAAAACAAATCAAAACAAAAACCAAACCAAACTAAACCAAAAAAACCACTTGCCTCTTGGTTGTGTCATAACAAAGAGTTCTAAAACCACTCAGGGAAAGGGATGCTCCTAAACTGGTAAATTGCTCTTTGCCAGATAGCAGCTGGACCAACCTTGTAGTTTCTCTCTTGGATGGCTGTGTAAAGAGTACCTGAAAACTACAGGTGTGTGGATGAACTCAATGTAAGAGGCCATTTTGGCTGCTCCAGTGGGTTCAATCCCAATACAGAACAGCAACTGGTGACAGAAGAGCCACATGTTTCTATTTTACGTCATCCTGGCAGAGCAGAAGGAACACGATTTAGGTATTGGGAGTAAATTTTTAATGCTCATGCCTTTAAAAATTCCTCACCCTGTCTAGTATTTGGGCTTTAGGGCTCCCTGGGGACAACATCTTTCTCATCATGCATCTCAGTTTATATCCCTGACTAGTCTTGCTTAATCCAAGCCACCCTCCAACCCCCATGCTAGAGCTGTGGAGTTCACTTTCTATCAGCATCTCAGCTGAGGCCACAAATATTCTTGAGTCACCTCGTGTGGCTTTTTAGATGCATTCTCTTCTCTTCTCAGATATGAACAAAAGCGAGGGCAGAGCTGTCCTGGTTTCATGTGCAGTATAATCACCCATTTACAGGACAGAAATAAAGGTCGAGTCACACATGGGACATAGATGTTGGTAGGAACGCTATATTTGGGCTACAGAATAAAAACGGTTGCTTCCATTGTACTGAAAATAATCATTGACAGCGAGCAAAGCTTCAGACCAGGCTGGGATTGCTTGTGTGGGGGTAACAGGAATTTCTGGGTGGCTGGTGGCTGCCAGAACTGTGGAGCAAGGAGAGGCAGAGACAGGGAGGAAAGGGAGGTGAAGGCGGAAGCATGGCCCTAGTTCTTTCTCAGGATACTTTTCAGACTTCTCTCCACGGCTTCATCTAGCTCTTCCTCCAGCTCTTGCTTCTTGGACATGGCCAGCTTAGACTGGTAATCCCTCACCACCTGATCGATGTATGGGGCACTCTGTGTGCCATGTAGCATCAGGGTCCATTCCTTCAGCAACCCCTTCTGTGGTGCACTGCCCACAAACCCCAGCTCCAGGGTCCAGGTCCCTCGGGCATCCTCCCCCCAGGTATGGGTGGTCATGAAAGGCCACTTGTCAAAGCCCACCTTGGAGTCGTCGTCTCTTGGACGCCGGCTCAGCAAAATGGACTTGGTGCCCATTGGGGAGGTCATGTTGATGTTCAGGTCTCCTCTCCTGGTCGCATTGACTGTGATGACAGCTTGGACATGCTCCAGGTAGCGGACGAAGTTTTCTTTCCCCTCACATGCGTTTGTTTCCAGGGTCAGTACCAACTTGCCAGTGGGTGGTATTTTCCTGAGGACAGAGAGAGGAGGAGATTTGGTAAGAGAGTATTTGGTATACATGCCATGAGAAGAGGTTTCAAAACACTATTTTGTAGCAGGAAGAGAAAGTGCTTTGGGATTAGCTATTGAGACTGACCTGGGTTTTGGCTTTCACATCAACTGTGTGAATCTGAGAGTGAGCATTCCTTGTAAAGGGGATGTAGCCACTGTTGGTGTCTTTCCCACATCTCCCAAGCCTGCTCCGTGTCACCTGTAACTACAGCTCTTCCGTAGCCTGACTACTTCAGCTCTCTCCCAGCTCCGTCCCCTGCCAACATCATGGGAATCTGCCCAGTCTGTGTAGGACAACTGAAGGTGTCAGGGATTGAATGCCTCAGGAGAATCCTGCATCCGTGGCTGACAGGATGGGGTCCGTAAGAGTTCTCTGGCATCTCTGTTCTCAGTGACGTGACTCATTGTCCCAGATTAGTAAGGTCAGGTCTTAGGGCTAGCTTTAGGAGCAACTCGGATGGAGAAATGGTCTCATAATGATGTATTGTTCTTTTTTAAAAAAGAACATTTTCAATTTATTCTTTGATAATGTCATAAATTATGTGCATCTTGATCATATCCTCACCCCATTTCCTGTCCCACTCCCCTGGTGCCACCAACTTGGCCCCCTTTTCGCTTTCATGCATTTTTTCTTAAAAAAACCCAACCTACTAAGTTCAACTAGTGCTGCCTACACATTCATGGGTCTGGGTTCGTCCACCAAGGCCTGGGTAACCTATCAGTGGCCACACCCTGAAGAAAAATGACTTTTTTTCCCCCTGAGAGCAGCTATCAATTGCTGGGAACTCCTCAGCTAGGGGTGGAGGCCCATGGGCCCCTCTCTTATCTTTGTTGTTAAGGGCTCTGTCTAGTGTAGACTGGGTAGGTGACCACAGCTGTTGTGATTTAATGACCCCCCCCCATGACCACGTCAAGGCTGGAAAACAACATATCACACCACTCTTCCTTATCTTCTGGTTCTTACATTCTTTCTGTCCCCTCTTCCACAATGTTTTCTGATCAAGTCTTGGGGACAGTATAATGTCTCATTTAGGACCGAGCACTCAATAGTCATTTATTTTTAGTACTTTGTCCAGTTATAAGCCTTTGCATGGACAGCTAGCTGCCCACTGCAAGAAGAAGTTTCCACAGTGCCTTTCTTTTAAAGCACCTTGGATGGGAGCTACTGCTGATTTAATGGTTCCCACAGACTGAATCCTCCTTATTGCAAATGCCGGGGACTAGAAGTCCTTTAGATTTGGAATGTCGGAATATGTGCTTATGTACAATGAGATATTTTCGAGATGGAAGCTGAGTCAAAACAGAGAACTCATGTATGTTTCATATCCTTATATGCTATGCTAAAGGTAATCATAAATAATATTTTATTCATACAGTGATGATTTTTTACCAGAAGCTTTCACATGAGATTCAGTGTGAAAGTTTCCACTTATGGTACCATTTTGAATCTTGGAGCATGTTTGATTTTTAGCTTGGGGATGCTCAACTGTTCTACCACTAGCAATACTGAAGTTGGTTTAATTCATTCAAATGAAAAATTGATTGACTTCAGGATGTGTTTGGCCAGAGTTGGGGACCTGGGAGGCCAGCCCAGGCATTCTCTATGCTATCTATGCTTACAGCATATCTCCTTCCGGGAGACTGCATAAGGACAGCAAGGCACGATGGGAGGACTGCAGAGTCTTCAAACACACTTATTGGGATTAGACTTTACACTTACAGGTCATAAGAGACAGGAAAACTAAGTGTTTGACCTGTGTCTGTGTAGATGGATCTGTGAGGTTAATGACTGTGTAAAAGCACCAGCCACAGCGTCTGGCTCATAGTACATGTTAGGGCTCTTCTCTGACTCCTTGTCTACCAAGTATCCTCGTTCTATATGACTTTACCTTTAAAACTCCAAACAGTACACACTTAACTTGTTTTTATGAAATGATAGCAATTTTAAAAATGTATCTTGTAGAATACATCTATAAAAAGATCTCATCACACACAACCGACTTGGTGCCACGCCTGATTCTGTATTATCCTTGCAACCAAGATCAAAAGGCAGAGAGGGTTTCCAGAAGTACACATCATGTTTGATTAATTAAGGCATACTCTCGTGAACAACTTGAAAACTATGATGGTTAATACCGATTGTCAGCTTGACAGGATCTAGAATCTCCTAGGAGACAAGCCTCTAGGCGCATCTGTAAGGGATTATTTAGACTCAGGTTAGACCATGACAGTGAGGGTGTATACTGGTCGGGTTAATTGCTGTAGCTGGGGCCATTCTCTGGATGTGGACTGTATCATTATAAGATGAACATGGCATTGACCATTCTCTGCTCCCTGACCATGGATGGGATTTGACCAGTTGCCTCAAGTTGCTGCTATTGTAACTTCCCTGCCAGGATGGACTATAACCTTGAACTATGAGCCAAATAAGTTGCTTTGGGTAGGGTATTTTATCACACTAGCTATAAAAGTAATCCAGAAAATAGGTATTCCCATGGAGTGAGGTGGCATCAGTGCTTGATGACCCATGAAGCAGCCACTGGTTACAGAGAGCCAGGGACGGTAAGGAAGTGGCGTTTTAGTCCAAGGCTCTTCAGAATTTGTTGCCGAGCAGTCATGAAGCCAGCCTTGGAAGTCAGGTTATATACATGTATGCATACAAAGCATATTTATAAACAGCTGGGTTGGTACTGGTCTACAGAACCTCCTACTGTGGTGGAAGTGTTCTGTACCTGTGCAAGCTAGTACAGTAGGCACTGGCTGCCTATGGCAATGAAACACTTAAAATGTAGTGAGCATGAATGAAGAGCTGAATGTTTACTCTAGAATTTTAATTTAATTAACTCTTTATTCATTGATTTGATAGCTACTTCCAGATGGAAAGCACAAGTGGAAACTGCTTTTGTTGGATTTGAACCTAATAAGTGATATGTGGGAGGGGTCCTAGGCTTCTGCTTTCATGATTGCCAGTTTCTTCCTGGCTCACAGGTTCTGGGAATACGTAGATTTAGCAATGCAGGATTTCCAGCCACCCTTTGGAGGTCTCTAGAATGGATAGCACCTTAAGGTATGAGAACAGTTTGCCACGGGGTTTCTGTGAAGACAGGAGCAGGTCTATAAGGATGTCAGAAGATGGTATCTAAAGGGTTTGCAAAGAATGAAGTCAGGAAGATGCCTGACATAGTCTGAACAGTCTATCCTCTTCCTGTAGTCTTGGCTCACTTGGAAAGTTTAATCAGGAAACTCACAAGCCAACAACCAGGATGGTCACTGTAATAATGGCCTTCCATGCCATGGAACTTACTCATTATCTGCTGAACACAAGTCATTATTGGTTGGATGTAGAGGTGCACAGCTGTAATCCCAGCACACAGGAAGCTAGCAGGAGGATCATGAGTTTCAGGCTAGCCTGGGCTACATAACAAGTTCAAGTTGATGCTGGGCTACATATAAAGGCCTTGTCACAAAACAAAACAAAACAAAACAAAACAAAACAAAACAAAACAAAACAAAACACCACCACTAATAAAACAGTCTATTATCTTAATGATTCAATCCACCCAGGAAACAGGCCTCTGGGCACAGGGAAGTTGTTTTTCTGGTTTCAATTAGATTCCAAGGTACTTAGGACTGGAGCCACTCAAGGACATTCTCTTTTTAAATGAGTTTGTAAAAATTTAGGTAGAAAAGTGACATTACTTCCTTTTGAGAAAATAGGATGTATTTCTTTGCTTGTCTAAGAATTAGAGGTAGGATAGCCAGCTTAGCTCAGTGTACGTCTACAGCACAACACACACTGGAGTCTCTGTGACTTAATGAGTCCTTCAAGTGAGAGAGCCACTCTAGGACTGAGGTGCGCTTTTATGATAGAAGAAGAGGAATATGCATCGGATCAAACCTAAGATACAGGCACACCATAGCTGAAGTAGATGGTGACAGTGCCTGGTCCAGAGCCCATCCCTTTTCCAGTTGTGTGAGCTTTAGCTGGTGATTGTTCTCTGCTGCTCCTTTGTCTGGAGCTCTGTCCTTGGGGGTGGGGGGTTGGTAGGAGGCTGAAGATGCCTGGCTGGAAAAAATATACATATGATATAAGCACACGTGCTTCAGGTCAAAGGGGGGCATCTATTCAGTGCCATGGCCCAGAGTCCCAGTACCTCAGGTCACAGGTACACACATCTGGTAGCACATCCTTCTCAGGTCCTTCCTGCTTATTCTGAACTGCTCAAAGCCTTCCATCTGTAAAGCATACACACACACACACACACACACACACACACACACACACACACACACACTCAAGTTGGTTCTCAGGCTCCACTTCAGGTAACGTCCCATCCCGGCAACATCACCACTGTTGCCACTCAGTGTAGAAGAGACTCCTGTCATTCTTGGCTGAAGTGGTCCATTCCACCTTGTAACTTCAATCATTCTAGTTCCTTTTGTTGCTGTAACGTCAGGACTTGGGAGGCAGAAGCAGAAGCATTGCTAGGAGTTCAAGGTCACCAGGACCAAGTGGTAACTTAGTCACTGTTCCAAAAGATGAACTCAGACAAGCAAAAGCCCTTGAGAAGTCCTTGTAGAGAGAACTACAGTGGCACTGCCTTGACATCTAGTGTGCAGAGGCTAGCTGTTCATTGTGCTGTCTGTTCCTCCTAAACCCTGCTCCACCCAACTTAGGACAGACATTAGAGACAGAGACAAAGGGAGAAGTGTCAGAAAGGTGACAAGGGCAGCAGAAACACAGGCCAGTTACTTCCCACTCAGGGTCTTGAGCTGAGGCACTGTGCACTTGTGGGTTTAAGGAGCGATGGAGGGAAGTGGATAAGAACATTGGAAGGTTATTACACATTTTGGAAAGACAAAAGACCGACTGGGGTGGGAACAAATATGTAGATTTTTGTTAGGAATCAACATTTCCTAGAAGCTGTGGAGGTTGGAATGTGTGCAGGGATCAGAAAGCCATGCCGGGGAGTATGGCTTGTCTGGGACCATGGGGAAATTTCTGCTCCTTCAACTCCTGTGATACTCATGATACATAAACTGCTTACTGCACAGGAGCCGGGGTCCCCAAAAGAGGACATGCTTAATCGGATTGCTTTGGAATGTTATGTTCTTTGAAATTAAGCTAAAAGACTGATGTGAATCCCAGAGATGAGCTTGGCAGAGAGAGAACTCCTTGCTGGCGGTGTGGCTTAGTGGTAGAGCACTTGCCCAGGCTGCTTACAGCAGCCCTGGGTTCAACTTCAGTGCTACAAAAAAAGAAAGGACACCACCCTCTTCTCACAGGCAGGAGTTTTGCAAGTGCCATGGCCTCTGGAGAATTAGGATGATACAGCTCCTAACCCATGGCTTGCTAACTCATGGTGCCAACCAATGGCAGATGGGGAAACTCAGGGAGAAGACCACATTTGTACTGACCATGCAGAAGATTCCCCCCCTCGTCACTGTTCCCTAAACAGTGTAGTATAAGGAATAGCTAAATTAACACATTCCTTTATACAAATATATAGAGGTGAGCTGGGGCGTGCAGGAGGGTATGTCACAGGTTATAGGCATGTTGGATACTGTTTTACAGAAGGAACAGCGGTATTCATTGACGTTGCAAGCATCTGTGGTCTGGGGCAGAGTCTCCCCACACACTGGAGGATAAATGTACTTTCTAGGGGTTTCTTATTTATTTCTTCTCATTTGTGTTTTGATTTTGCTACAGTGGTGCCATCTTGTTTTTATATAATGAAAACAGGAAAAAAAAGTTAATTCTAAATGAAAAAACTAGATCTGTGCTTATGTTAGAAAAAGTTAGAATAGAAAGTGGCTGTGGAGTAGATATTTCGAGCAGTCACAGAGTGCTCATACCTAGGCTGTGTTCTGGAATGACTTCAATGCAAACAAACACTCAGCAGGACACTTCAGAGCAGCTGACCTTACAGGAGGACACGCACAAAAGTCCAGTGCTCAAGTCCTATAGAAAAAAACAAAACCCAAAAGATAGGGGCCTCCTATCTTTATCCTGCTGTATTTTGCTTTAAGCAAGCAGTCTTGACTCCTGCCTGGAAGCAGGCGTTTCCTAGTGCACTCCCTGAAATGCCCTTGTGCAATGGTGGCTCCCCAACTGTATTGTGATTATTTCATTAGTCACAGACAGCAGCCGCTCTTTCTCAAGTGTGCAAAATGCCTGTGGTGTTTCATGTGTAGGAACTCCTAGTGGGGTGTCCATTCAGGGTTCCTCTTCCATATATACAGTAGAATCAGGTGCCCAGTGACCCACCCAGGAAGACACTGTGGTGCAGCAGCTGTGCAGGACTGCACAGCTGTTAGAGGGCAAAGCACATTCTTTTTGCGCTCTTTCCTCCAGACCACTTCTGATGTTCATATCAGCTTTAAACACATTTCCCCTCCCTAATTCCCCTGGAACTCAGTTCGAGCACACACTCAGCGAGAGGAGCTGCAGCAACTGTTCCCTTGGGGTTCACAGAAGTGGGAGGAGTGAGTGGCCTGGGCTGTGCTCCCCTCTGTGCAGGGAATGGGGCAGCAGAGTTCATTCTGTTCTTTGCACATGGCTGGTGCAGCTGGTCACAGCCGGTTTTCTCTTCCCTTTGATCCTCCTTGAGCACCCTTCACTGACTCTCTTGATAAAGTTCTTTAGAAAATTGCTTTTCAAATTGACTCCTTCTCTGGAAAGATAAATGCTGTGGAAACCCATATACCTGACAATCACTGGCTCTCAGAGCCCTCTCCACCTTACCCGCTGTTTCTGTGCAGCCCGAATGACATGGAAAGTGGCGGTTTGGAGGCTATTCACCCCTCTATCAGAGCTCCTTGGAAGTGATTTCGGGTCATCGGGGGTCTTATCTGTCAAGTGGCACGGTCAGCCCTATGTTGTCCACTAAGCTTGCCTGTCCAGCCTCTGAGCTCTGGTGCTGCTGCTATGGCCGTCCGTGTACGAGAAATGAGCAGCAGCGCTTCCAGTAACAGGAGCACAAGCGAGGCTCTAGACTGCGACTGGCCAGGCAGGCTCCTAGCCTCACATTCTTGACACTCTGCACAGAGCTGTTGTTATCAAATTGCCGTTTCCCATTCTGTTTGCCCCGGTCAGCAGCTCTCCTGCTGAGGAGGAACTGCCATAGAAACCTCAGTGCTCACATTAGTTGGAATCAGATTGAAGGGAACTGTAATTACTCAGTTGCACTTTTAGCATCTCTAGTGTTCCATAGACACCCACTATTTTTTTTTTTAAAATATTTCTTTATTTATTTTATGTATATGAGTACACTGTTGCTGTCTTCAGACACACCAGAAGAGGGTATCGGATCCCATTACAGATGGTTGTGAACCACTATGTGGTTGCTGGGAATTGAACTCAGGACCTCTGGAAGAGCAGTCGGCACTCTTAACCACTGAGCCATCTCTCTAGCCCTAGACATTCACTATTATTTTGGATGATGTAGATATAAAACATTTCACCACTCATAAAGCTTTGCAGACTCCAAAAATTACAAGAAATTCTTCTAAACTCTACCAAGAGACAACAGCAGTCAATCAAGGCTTCTCTAAGTGACTTCAGGTACCATTAGTTATGCTGAATAAGGTCAAGTCCTAAGTGCTCGAGCCAGACAGTAGTGTTTCAATGCTCTCTGTTCAGTTACACCCAAAGGACACTGGATACGCCATAGTGCAGTGACAGTTATGGATTTGTGGGACCTCTCTGTAGGTAGGTTTTCAAAGTCTTCAGGAGACTTATTAGAAAAAAAATCCCCAGGCTTCACCTCCTTCAGTGCAGACTCACTGGGACACGTAAGACCCTATATAGCTTTCACTCAAATCCAATCTTGGCCACTCAGTAGCTAGGTGACCATTAGTGTGACTTCAACCTTTGCCAGCCTCCTGTCCTGACACATGAAGACACCACTGAGCTTTCAGCAGGACTACCACATAGGCTGGTATAGGACACAAAAACGTAGGACGTCACTTGGTCAATGAGTTAAGGCCAGAATTATATAGTTAAAAGAGCCTGGGTCTTGGCCTTTTGTTTGGTTTGGTGTCCCTTGACCTTGAACGTATTTGTTATACTCTCTGTATCTCGGCTTCCTCATCTGTAAAAAGTAACAGTGATAGAACACACCTCCTAGGCTAGTAATGACTAAGTACAATGTATGCAAAAGCTTTCAGGAACTCTTTAAAGAGTAGCAATTTTTAGCATACATCTATATCTACCTATCTACCTATCTACCTATCTATCTATCTATCTATCTATCTATCATCTATCTATCTATCTATCTATCTATCATCTATCTATCATCTATCTATCTATCATCTATCTATCTATCTATCTATCATCTATCTATCTATCTATCCATCCATCCATCTATCTACTGCTATCTCTCTATCTTTCTCTATATATCTGTAGTGACACAATTTTATGAAAAGATCTCTTAAATTCTAAGAGACTGGAACTTTTTACTGACCTTATAGCCAAGCTAAGAAGACAATCTGAGGTTCCTTAAGTCTAACCTGATACTCTGCTGTACACTTAGCCTTTGTTTAGCTTGTCTTTTAGAGGACAGCTTAACAACCAAGCTTATCTTATTAACCTTGGATTTCCCATATAATCTGCTTTTACAACTTACGCTAATGTACAGCTTTAACCTTAAGTTACGTTCCTGGTCCAGAGAGCAATACATGTGTGTTAAGACAATTATTTGTTGAAAGCAACAAACAGGTCAAAACCAACCTTATACAACAAGTATCTGAAATAAGTGTTAGAAGCAGCATAAGATCTTATTTAATAGAGGCATACTTGCAGTATTGCATGCTTTGGGGTCAGTTGAAGCAAATAACTTAATACCTTGTAAAACTCTTAAAGATTTTTATAAAGTGTCCCTCACTCCAATTCCTTATGTGGTGCTGATTAATAAATACAGACCAAAGCCTTTTGCTAGGGACAGTTAAACGTCAGGGAAACATAGGCACATACATGGCAATAGGAGTAGCCAGAGCCAGAGCCAGCTACAGCTAGCCACAAACAGACACAGACACAGACACAGACACAGACACAGACACAGACACAGA
>NW_021604587.1:5171891-5192373 GCF_004785775.1 Grammomys surdaster
CACAGACACAGACACAGACACAGACACAGACACAGACACAGACACAGCCCACTAACTATAAGCGATGTACAGATAAAAGACATAGGGAGAGAAATGGAGAATTCAAACTTGGGCTTGCTCTAGGTTAAATCAGTCCAAGGAGAAGCTCTGACCTTTCTTTTCTTAATAAACACTGATGTATTTGATACCTCTGAGGCTGTCTTTAATCCATTTAATGTCTTTAACGACTGATGCAGGATCTGTAACATTGTTTGAGGCTTGTGCTTTTATGGTATCATGGGACCTGGACTGAATCTTTGCTTTGCTATTCAGTGCTGACTGAAGTGATGTTTTATGAGATCATGGAATGGCTTTGGGGCAAGTGTGGGGACTCTGAAGGATGTAATTTTTAGATATTGAGGATTCTCGGCAAAGGAGGATGTTTACCCATGGGAGGATATTCACCTATGGGAAGATGCTCAGTCAGGGAAGATGCTCATCCAGGAAGGATGCTCACCAATGACTGTTCATCTAAGGAGAGTGTTCATCCCTGGGGGAATGCTCGTTTAGGGAGAATGCTCATCCATGGAAGGATGCTCAATTATGGGAGGATGCCTACTCACTGGTGGGTTCTCCCTCATAGGAATATGCTAGCTCACTGGAGGATGAACATCTAAGTCTTTCCACTTGAGAACGCTTTAAACATAAGGCACAGATTAGAATCCAAGGAACCTGACAGTTATTTCTTCCTGAGTTTTAAGAGATTATCACCTTTTTTTTTTCTTCTAAAGTGTGAACTAGGAGTGTTTGAAATCATGGATGATAGGAAGAACCAAAGCTATGTTCATTATGTGCCCACCATGTGTCAGCTTTATACTGTGTCACTAACACCTTTCAGAAGTTTGGTAAGGAAAGAGGCATTAGTTTCATTGTCACACAAGGGATAAAAGAAGATGCCTTTTTGGGGTCCAAAGAATGCAAGCATATTCATTCACATGGGGGGGGGACCCTCTGCATCTCAACTGTCACTTTAGTATGAGGGAAACTTTGCTTCTGTTTGGTTCATGAATGTACGGCCTGATACAGAGTGGTCTCAGCACGTTCTCATACCTTGATGTGAGAGCCAGAACTTTTTACATCTTATACTGAGTACACCTTGCAGTAGCCTTTTGAAAAGACAGGGTCTTGCTGTGTGACCTAGGCTTTGTAACTCTCCTGCCTCAGTTTCCCCAGTGCGAGATCGCAGGGGTGTGGCACTCTGCCTGGCTTCACAGAGGCACTTTCTTCCCCCATCACTGCTCTGAATTTATTGTGTGCATTAGATGCACACAAAAAATTAGATGTACATTAGAACTTTTTGTTTAACTAACTTATAGAAAAGAACATGCATTACTTTATCACAAACCGACTTTTAAAAACACTGTAGTGTTTTCAATAAAATTGACTTTCTTTGTCTCCCTTTACATTTTATCTAATAAGTTCAAAAACATTATATTGGGATGGGCCTGTAGATTGCATACTGCCAAAGGTGTCAGATTACAAAGACTAGAAATTGGCAAAAATAGAAGGGTCTAAATTGGCAAAGTTCAGATTTGAATTCAGGACCGGACAACTGAGTACAACACCTGCAGAGCATCCAAGACCAAAGGGAAACAGGAGAGGATGCCATCTTAGTCTGATTAGGTCTCTGTAAGTTCAGATGATCATCAGAAAAGGCAGCAGTGGGAGGTGCTTGAAAGCATCAGTGGGGCTCCTGCTCTCTTGCTCCTGCTCCCCGTCTTTCCCCATCCCTTCCCTTCCCCTCTCTCTCAACGTGCTCATGACCAGCCTCTACTCCTCTACTCTCTCTCTCTCTGCCTTTCTCTATCTCTACTATTCTCTCAACTCCCTTCCCCATGCTCTGAATAAATTCTATTATATACTGAAAAATAAAATAAAAAATAAGAAAGAAAGGATCAGCGGGGCAGATTTAAGTGGCATACATCACAGGAGTGAATCCTCACAATGGCAAACTCATCAATGACAGTGAATGAGAGATTACTACATGAAACAATGGAGGCGTATCTCACAACTCTAATGTTGAACAGAATAAATAGGAAACAGAAGCATCTATGTGATCAGATTCTACCTAAACACCAGAACTGGTATAACGAATCCACAGTGAGAGGAATATGAATAATGGCTGTGGGTGGGGTGTGTGTTCTGATTGGAAGGAAACAAGAGGAACATTTCAAGGTGAGTGGGCAATAGTTCCTCAGTTGCGTATGTTTATGAAAACTCAAGTAAGATTGCTGCTGTGGAACACACCCGCAATCTCAGCACTCTGGAGGCTGAGACAGGAGGATTGTGAGCTGAAGTCAGCCTATACTACACTGATTTCTTATCTCAATACTGCTCCCCACAAACAAATACTTGCATTCTGTGATTTTTATGGTATGTTATGGAATACAGAAATCATTAGCTTCATCTTATTAATGGACTCATAAGGATAGAAAGCAATTAAATAAAGAGGTCTCTTTACTGACGAATTCTCTTGTCACACAGAGGAAGTTGAATGGAGAGTAGCAATATTTGACTAAATCAATGGCTTCTGTGTAGGAAACTCACTCAGATGCCTTTAAATCACAGTCTGCTTCACACAGAATAAAATCAAGCTGTTCCCTTGTCCCATGAATAGAGTGAACAGTAATGGTAGGCCCACACTGGGTCACTCTTCGACAGTCAATATAAACTACAAGCATACACCGAATGTGGTCAAATCTCACAAATACAATTTTCCACATAAGAATATAGATATAAAAGAGAACACAGTATAGGTTCCATTTATATTAAGTGTGGAATGGCAAAGCACTCTGGAGTTAGAATAGTGATTGCTTTTGGGGAGACAACGACGGAAGAGATTACGGGGTGCCTCTGGGACATTAGCCATGCTTTATTACTGATCTGCATGCTTGCTAGATTGGTTGATTGACTTTTGCCCCTAAAAAGAATGCTGTAAACTATGGAAACACCTTCAGCACAGGTGCTGAGTTGCACAGCTGTGTTCTGGGTCATGCTGCCTGCACAGTTGTGCACCTCTATAGTTTCGCCCAGAAGATGACTGTCCCAAATGAAATCCAGGGTGTTTCCTGTCATGGAGAGGGTCTTTGGGATTGCCGTCAATGGGTACCATCCACACGTGGCAGAAGAAACTCTGCCTCTACTTACTCAGGGTTCTGCACGGAGCCTCCCACACAGTGGAATCTCTCTGGGACAGTTTTCCAGTCTTTGGCCATTTTCACCATGGCGCCTGCATCAAGGACTCCATAGCCAAAGAGGTGATTAAATTCCAGGCCAACCCCATTCCGTCGCCACTGATGAACCTCATCGTGAAGCTGGTTCCGCTTGGAGGTGAGCACAGTCAGATGTTGCATGTCTCGCCAGGTCAGATCCAGGCTGGTTATGGGAGGCAGAGGGGGCAGAACAAAGACAAGAGTGAGGGAGGAAGAGACACACAACTGATGTAAGAAACACTCAAGACATGTTTCCTTAGGAGATTTTGGAACATCTATGAACTTTTAACTCAAGGAAGGTATTCATGCATCATCTAAAACTATCTAAAAACATTGTTGCTGTTCTTACTTTTAAAATGTGTTTCTAAAGAGCATTTTGCGCAAATATTGGGGTAGCTAAGATGAAAAAGATTGGTAATACCAAGTGTTGACAAAGATGTAGAGCAATGGGAACTCATAGACTTTGCTGATATGTGCAATCAACAAATCATTGAAAAACAGTAGGCTGTATCTACTAAGGTTGTCACTGTGCATGACGTAGCTTGGTAATTCCATTCTTAGATTCATATCTGGCAGAATGTGCACACATTCAGCAGCTAAGCAAATAGATTATTTATAGCTCTAAACTGTGGTTCTTGTAAATGCTCATCATAGTAGAATAAATTTTTGTGGTACAACTTGTGGAAATCGGGATACTACACCAAGATGAAAACGAATGGATTATGATTATTCCTAATAATATGTAGAAATGTCCTTTTTTGGAGACAGGGTCTCATGTAACTCTGACTGACTTCAAACTGTCTATGCAGCTGAAGGTGACCTTGAATCCTTGATTCTCCTGCTTCTACCCGCTTCTGAGTACTGGGATTGTAGGCATGTGCTACCCCATCCGGTTTGTGTGTTGCTGGTGATTGAACTCAGGCGCTTTCATATGCTTGGTAAGTACTATGCCGATGGAACTGCCTCCCCAGCCTGCTATGGACAAATCTTACCAAAACAATACTGAAGCCAGGGAGAGAGGAGAACGCTGTGGTCGAGATAGGATCGAGTACATCCCTAAGGAATTGTGTGTTGGAAGCTTCGTCCTCAGTGGGTCATTGATGGAAGAGGGTGGAAGCTTTAAGAGATTTTGTAAAGGTAGAGGGGAGTGGGTCATTGTGGACACTGCCCTCTGGAAGCATTAATAGAATTCTTATGGTGCCCTGGCTAGAGAAGGGGTTGCAAAGGAACAGATACAGCTCTTCCCCATTCTCTGGCTTCCTGTTTAATCACATGATTACTTCCTCTATCATGTGCTTCTGCCGTGACCATCATCTAGCAAAGTGGCTTTTACAAGAGACTAAACTGAGGGGGCACTTGGTCTTGGTCTTTCAGTTCCAGATCTGTGAACTAACAAACCATTTTTTAAATTAAGTATCCAGCATCAGGTATTTTATTATAGCAAGGGAAAATAAACTTGTGTAGGGGACATACTGTATGATTTCATTTGTTGAAGGCATAAAAACAGAAACAACTCATTTATGGTGTTAGGAATTAATTAAGGTTAGTTTGGGGTGTCATGACTGAAGGGAAATGTGGGGTACACTTCTTAGTGCTTGCAGGGTATGAGTTCTTAATCCCGGTGCACTAAGGAGGCTATCAGTTTAAGGCAAGGACAATACCTTCAATATATTTCTATGCCCAAGGCACAGGACAGCCTCTTGCTAATGTTCTCTATGGTCTTTGGAAACAAGTGTCCATTATTGCTCAGTGCCAGTTTTTAAAAGTGCAAGTTGTGACTTGTTTGTGAACTAGGAAATCAATTTACTGTACAGGTAATCTACCTGGGCTGCAGGATCTCTCTGGGGGGGGGGCATTTGAAGTCCGTCCACTCAGTCCTCATCACAGATGAATGAAATCATAGCCTCCGGGAGTGAGAGGCAGCTGCTGGGGATTGTTAACATTCCCACTGTATTCTAATAGACAAGACTGAGATCCAGGCAATCCTAGCACTTGAGGGGCAGCGGAAGGATGACTGACATTTGAGAGTTGCTTGGGATACATCAAGAGAATGTCTCAAAACTTAACACTAATTAATTAATAAACTAGTTTAGATTAGAAGAGAAAGACAGTGCATGGATTTAAAATGATATTAGTATTTCCAGGAAACATTTGGGGTCAGAGTGTTGGGTTGTAATGTAGAATTAATTTTTTGCTGAGGGTCATAGAGAGAAAAAGGCAACCCTGTGGACTACTGCTGTCTTCAGAAGCCAGCCAATCAAAAGGACAGTGATTCTTTTAAGAGGCCAAGCAATTGAAAGGACAGGAATAATATAATTTATTTGGCAAAATTCCAACACATTCATAGTGCATTGGTCTGAAACCGAACCTGAGCCAAAGAGCTCCGGAAAGCCACATGTTCCCCAAACACTGACTGGTACCTTCAAGGGGGAAAGTTCAAGGCAGGTCAGTGCTTTTGGGAAGACTGAGAGCACATCTGCCCATCCAGAAGCTGACTGTGGCTAACTGCTCTACGTTTTTCTAGAATGGGATTCGGAGCTTACAAATACTAGAAGTGCTGATAAATGAGAACCTGAGGGACTCAGGGGCTGGTCAGCAGCTGGAGGAGTTTTCACATCCACCATGCAAAGTTGTGTCCCCAGTGTCTGGGGAGGTTCACCTCACCTGTTCTGCTGAAGTTTTTCTCATGGGTAAGTTGGTCGGGGGGGGGTATGAAACAGCACAGAGAACCTCTCACTTTTGAGATAAATGAGAGCAGTGAAGACTCATTTCACTCTGTGTGTGTCATTGTCTGGGCTAACTGTACCTTACATCCGTAAGTAAAATTGAGTTCCTCATTACTGCCCCTTTGAAAAGTTTCAGGATTGGTAGAATATACTGTTCTACCAAATAGATATTTCAAGAACTTGTCCTAAGCTTTAACTCTGAAATATCACCTCAAGAATCACAGGCAACAGCTCTCAAATAGTGGCAGAATAAAATCATAAAATATCCGCAGTATTAAAGGCTGTTGTGTTGGAGGCTACTGAATAATTAACATGACCTGTTCTTCACTGTTCTGTGTGACAGTTTGGATAAAAGCTCACATGTATGTGAAAAGGTACAGCACATGATAATTTCCATGCCTGTCTACTGAGTATCTGTCACATCCAGGCACCAGGCTAATAATAGCTTTGTCATAGGGAATTGCCTGTCTTCATAGAGTCTATCGCTTAGGGGACAGGTGGGCAATCCAACACTGAAGCAGTGAGAGTTGTCATGATTCAGGAGCTCAGGCTGCTGTAAGAGCCACAGTGTAGGCCATGAGCTGTCCAAGACAGACAGCTTCATTGTGGTTCTCAAGCCTCCTAAATCAGGTCCACCTGGGCACTAGTGTCCGATATAAGTTCCCAGATCTTTTGCATCAGCATTCAGGAAGCTATGAGTTTGAGAGTTAGGAGTAAGATGACCTTTCAGATATTTCCTCAATACACCAATAGTAGAGAGCATGGGATTCAGATGGTGTTCTTGATCTGGTAGCATCTTTTAATCATCAGGGGATGGTTAAAAACATGTCAGAGAAGATAGGTCGGAATTCCATGAGATTGCTATGATTCTAGGGATTGTCTTTTTCAGGTCCAGGAGTCAGGCTGAGAAAAACTCCAGCTTTAGACTCAAGCACGCAGGGAGTTAACCACATTTGTGAGTTTGGATAAATTACTTCAACATCTGAGTCCTAGATTCATATCTTTGCTGAGTGGAAGTTGTCTTGAAGGTTTGTTGAGGAGTAAATGTGGATCATGTATGCAATGCAGGTCATGTGTGTAAATTATCTCATGCAGTGTCAACACTCAAGAAGACTTGTTATCACTCACTGAAGCAAGGTAGGAAAAAAAACAGTTAAAGTATTGACAATGATATTTAGGAAGTCATTGAACCTAGTGGATAGGCTGATTTTGCAATAAGATAGCAGAAGTCAGGACAGGATATTGTCCACATGGATACTGGACAATCTGAGTAGTTGTTTTTTTTCCTTTTCTTTATTCCTCTTTGCAACAGATGGAGACCACTACAGAAAAAACACAACCAGTCAAAAGGCAGAACTGTGGAGCCCAGTCCCAGTGGATACATCTACAAAACCTTCCTGCCTGCAAGGCTCTGGGAACATTGCAGAAGAGTGGATGGAAAGACTGTAAGAGACAGAGGATCAGGGCTTTTACTTTGAGGGTGTGTCTCCTAGTGATGTCAGAAGCTACACCAAATAGGAGCTGAACAATGACAAGGAAAAAGTCCATGAGGCCTGAACTCTATACAGAGAATTATAGGCAACTGAGGGAAGTGGAGAACAGGAGAGATGCCAGAGAAGAAAATACTACTTGGTTGTCCAATACCAAATGGTCAGCTCTGAAATCATACAAGTAACATTATATGGGCAGATTATATTTAGAATACATGTGTGCATGATTTTTATATCTATATATCCATTATCTGTCTATTATCTATCATCTATTTCTATCTATCTATCTATCTATCTATCTATCTATCTATCTATCATCTATCTATCTATCTATCTATCTATCTATCTATCTATCTATCTACCTATCTAATATGCAATAATAATGAAAAAAGAGGCCATAGATTTGGGAGAGGGTTTGGAAGGAGGAAAGGGAAGGGAGAGATGGTACAATTATAACCTAAAATTTTTAAAAAATTAAGAAAATAAAAAAAGAAGCTCAGTTTTATTCAGAACAACAACATACTTAGTAACACTGTGCTTATCAGCTTCCTTTGAAGCATGAGGTGCTCTCATGAACATCTCTAACAAATGAGAAATGAACAGACGCTCCGGATGGGGTTTCTTGGAAAGCTCATGCACTGAGCATGAGGGCAGAAAGAATGCCGATTGGTACCGGACTGAGACTCTGTTTAGCATTCCAGTGAGCTCCTCTCCTCCCTCCAACTTACTGTGGTTGTCCATTGTGAGTTTAAGGTCTGGGGAGGGACATTTTGCTTGCCCAAATCCCAAGGAACTGTGCTAGTCCTTGTCTAGTGAAGTTGAAAGGCTGCAGGGAGACACTTATTTGGGCTCACAGCCGTCTGAGCAAAGCCAGCTTAGATCCCAGGATCTGCTGAGATCCTTTTATGATTGATCTCAGCTTCTGATAATGCTTGTCATGTGTTAGGAAGGTTTGGCTTTTGAACTTAGAAGGGTAGAGATATCTGTCCTTCATAGTTAAGTCCTGAACAGTGTTCTGATCGTGCTCTCCTAAAACTTACACCTGACTTTTTTCTGGGGAAAAAACAAAAACAAAAACAATGTTTAGACAGAGAAGGAGCAGTGAATGTCTGCCTCTTTTCTCTGTTTTTTTTTTTTGCTTGTTTATCTGTTTGTTTGCTTATTTTTGTTTTTTTTCAGACAGGTTCTCTCTATGTAGCGGTAGGATGGCCTCAAATTCCATATTACCCTACTGCAGCCTCTCGAGAGCTAGGACTTTCGGCCTGTACCACTGTATCTCTTCAACTCTTGTTTCTTTTGCAGATCAGAGAGCATATTGAATATGTGGAGAGAGACAAGCAAGCCTGCCTGGATACTGATGCTAGAAACTGTGGTTGCCTAGCAACTTCTGACAAGGATGGGGACTTCACTCCCCTACCTGAGAAGCCTGAATCCAACTTCTCACAAGTTGCTGGATGATCCATTCTCTGAACTCCCCATATAATCTGAGTGTATAGTAGTATAATTTCTGGAGGGCAAGGCATACTCCTTGAATGTAAGTCCAGCCTCTGATTTCTCAGAGAAGGTAAGCAGGACCCCTACAGGCATTGCCACTGATGCTTAAGTCTGAGCTACATCCAGGCAGAGCCGCACATGGCCTCTCCATGGGAAATTAGAACATATGAAACGATTTCTTATCTGCCACCTAGAGGGCTTCTTAGTAAAGTCTGTTTCCTGGACGATTCTGCACAGCTTCACCTGCTTTGTCTTTGTGCAAAGAAGTGGATTCATTGTATAGGAACAGCCTTGGTATATTCGTTGTATAAAAACAGTTCCTCCGTTTAGCTGACTGAGAGCAGGCATAAAATAGCTGCGTAACTCACAGAATATAAAGGAGGGTTTCACCAAGGAAGAAATGTGTTGTCCTATATTTTGGCGTGTAAATATGTTTTGTACTGTGGGTGTTGGAGCCTTCTGCTCTTTCAGGCATATCGTTTTATGATGTATGCATATGTCTGGGTGTCATTTAAGGATCATGAGCCTTTTAAAAATGTCTAGCTGAATTCGCTAGCCTGGACTTTCTAGGCTGTCACATACACACCGATCTCTGTGGACACCTGGCATGTGGGTAGAGAGGCACACACTAGTCTGCCCTTCAGAGCTGGCGTTCAGCTCCAAGGTGAAACATACTTAGCCTCCAAAGCCAATGCAAACACGCCAGCCGCCTCCGGAGCAGCTGCGGATGTCCCAGAATGTCTCAGGGTACAGTTGCCATACAAGTCTGTGGTAGCCTGGAAGAGAAGATATTGAATAATGAATGAATGAACAAATCACACTGTTTGATCTCCAGATAAGGTAGGATCACAGTAGAATCCTGATCACCATGAGTCTATCATGAGATAGCATGACTTGTATGAACAGGTTTCTCTTCCAGAAGGAAGAGTCGTATCCCCAAAGTAGACCAAATATCTGAAGTCTACCTAGGAAGGGAAGGTTATTCAAGACAAATATTCCTCTCTATTTAAAATTTACAAAGAGACTCTGAGTCATGCCAAGAAACCCTAGTGTGTGCCGGTTTACCTCCAAGCTATATGCAGGGGAAGATGTGGATATCTGAATGTTAAAAGACTTTTAAATGAGAACAATTCCATCTTTAACATTTGTGAGAGCTAGAGTTATCATTGAGATCATATATAAACCACAGAAATTCTCCCTCTGTAGCATCCATTCTTAACCTGTGGCTTGTGGCACCCTTGGAGGTCGCATATCAGATATCCTACATATCACAGATTTACATTATGATTCATAACACTAGCAACATTACAGTTATGAAGTAGCAGCAAAAATAATTTTATGGTTGGTGGGTCACTACAGTACGAGAAACTGTATTAAAGGATTGCAGCATTAGAAAGGTGGAAAATCACTGATCTAGAGAGCTTTTATTTATTTATTTATTTATTTATTTATTTATTTAAATTTAATTTTTCTGAGGCAGGGTTTCTCTGTGTAGCATTGGCTGTCCTGGAATTCACTCTGTAGACTAGGCTAGCCTCAAACTCAGTGATCCATCTGCCTCCCGAGTGCTAGAATTAAAGGTGTGTATCACCACCACCCAGCTAAGAGCTTATTATTTTGAGGAATAAAAGATTAGGAAGGTTTAATGGTATCTATTAGGAAGATTACAATATTTTAAAAAGAGTCCTTTCCCAGGCAAGTACAACAGGGTCCGAGATAAGGGCTGAAGACACTTGGGGCCTTTGGGTAAGGGCCAGACATCCAGAAGCTAGAGCGGGGTACCACAAACAAAACAGGGTGGGGGCTGGGGTGCCCTCCACTGTTCCTTTCTGTTTGGCTCCGGATGAGTCAGAGGCACTGAGTTCCATGCTGCTTGGAAGGAGCTGGCATTAATCCTCTTCATTAACCTTAGGAGGACCACAGAGGGATTAGTAGTTGTTGAGGGGTACGCCTCTTGTAGGCAGAAGGTTTCTTTCTTTTCAATCGTCTATGAGGCTGACTAGCCAAGGCTGAGAGACCAGAGGAGAGTGTGGTGTTGAAACCCTAATGGTAACAATGACTGTGTTCCAAGCTCCCGTCCTCTTCTGTAGAGGACTCTCAATGGTAGTGGGAAGCCAGCCAAAGTGTAGCTTGTCTGTCACTTTTAATTATATGTCAAATGTCTGGCATAGAAGACTTAGGCAAGACTGAAATGTGAGCAAGATAGCAAGAGAGGGAGAGATCCTTAAAGTGTTATCGTGCTCTGCAGCCAGGGGTAGGGGGATTTACTATTACACTGGTTGCTCTGGAGGAAGATGGTAGATGGTTTCATCTGGGATGATGATGATGATGAAAGAGAGAGAGAGAGAGAGGGAGAGGGAGAGGGAGAGGGAGAGGGGGAGAGGGAGAGAGAGAGAGAGAGAGAGAGAGAGACAGAGAGACAGAGAGACAGAGAGAGAGACAGAGACAGAGAATAAGAATGAATGAGTATAGCCTGTGACTTTTAATTTGTGTTTTAAAATCTTGGATCCATTTTATAATATGTTAAAATCACACTTTCTCCCCCTGAGAAAATACACAACTGTGCTGCTGTTCACCTTTAGGGGCTAGATAAGTCTCCCATGGATACCATTATTATTATTATTTTTTCTATGCTGAGGATCCAACTCAGGCTCGAGTATTTGTTAAGGCAAGAGTTCTACCCTTTGTAGCCTCATTTCTAGCTTGGTGGTGTTTCTTCTTACTGGGGTGTTTTTCTGGGACTTGTGACATGATGCCTCAGTCCTTATAATTATTGTTATTCTCATAAGTGACATGCCACTTACTGATAAACCAGAGCTCATCATCACTTGTACGCCAAAACAAGGATATCTATGGGAAATTGACTGGAAAAGGCTCATCACATGATCTTGCTTCTCACCTGCAGACGGTAGGTCTCCACCTTGGTAAAGCACAATTGGACATGGAGAAAGCGGATGTTCTCCTGAGAAGCCGTGATAATTTAGGAAGAGAAGGGGATGGAGTTGGGAGAGAAGGGGCTCCTGGCTACAAGGAAACTGGTCAGGAAGGAGCTTGAACTCACCACACCGGCCTCAGGGTTCCTCTTCCTCCCATTGCTGAAGGTGGATGCCAAGGTGGAAGAGCAGCTCTCATCATACAAGGCGGTCCTGCCATCGTTGATGGCTGAGTTGATGGAGATGGTCCACATGCTTGAAGCGTAGCCGTCACAATTGCAGTCATCGTAGCTGCCACCGTCCCCGGAGGCCCACACATAGATGCTCCCTTTGCCCCCACGGCCCTGGAGGAGGAAGGAAGATATGGTGCTAAGTCCAGCATTGAGGAGGCAGCTGCTGCAGGCTTGGGGTTCAGGGAGATTTCCTGACCAGGTAAGATCCTGGCTTAGGCAGGGTCAAGATTTGAGCTAATGCTGCTCAAATAACCGACTTCATTTTACCTGGCTGGATATCATTCTTCTGATGGCAGCTAGCGGGAATGATAGTATTGCTCAGAATGATATAAAGTCACCAGAATTTATAATTTTTAGCTGAGAATAGGAGGTTAACAAAAGCTGGAAGCAGAACCTTAAAATTTACTGATAAAATTATTTTTAAAAAAGTCCTAAAATTCATCAAAGAATTCATTTAAAAACCTGTAAAGGTAGTACATGCTCATAATAAAAAGTATCAAAGTGTATGGAAAAGAAAAGTTAACCCTCCAGAGGCAACCACTGTGATCTTAATCTTACATGTAAGTGTTCAGTGAAAATTTAAGTGTATTTGTAGTGATACTTATGTAAGTATGCTTATATTTAACTACATAAGATGTATATGTAGATATAAGTACAGAGGTAACCAAAATAATATAAAAATCCTATGTATGTGTACATAGCTTTTTTTTTAAACCCAGTTGGACTTTAACAGAATCCTACTGGAAACGCTTCCTGCCCTTTGACCTGTGCAAGGGACCAGCTCTAGGAATAAAGCCTAATGTGCGGAGATAACAAATAGCCAGTGATGTCTGAACTCAAGAGGACAGCACAGTAGGTACTCCTGTTTGGCCATTAACTCAGCCATTAGTTACAGAGGACAAGCTGTGTTATGAATGACTGGAGTAAGTGTTGTCCCTGCTTGCTCTCTTCTCTGGGTGTTTTCATCTTTCCTGCCCTCAGTGAGTGGTCTCTCCTAGGCCTCAACCAGGACTGGGCCATTTGTGTCTTACGTTTTCCTCTGCTATCCTTGAGGGAGTGGAGCTAGAGGTGAGTGGGGAGGGTGGGGAGGTGGGGAGTGAGGGGCAGGTGCACCAGCTTCCCTTCCTCCACAACTTGGGGCAGGATAGCTGGATGACCCTCTAAAGGGGGGGGGTGGAAGGGAGAGAGAGAAAGGAAGGGGAAGGAAAGATAGAATGAGAGTCTGGGGAGGCAGAGAGACAGAGCGAGCCTGCCTTTGTGAGATGGCCAGGGGTCTGTGGTTCCGATTCAGTGATTTAAGGTGAGATGTCATTAGAAAACGAGGGACTGGATCACCTCCAAGGTTTGTCTGCTCTTGACAAGGAGAAATGACAGTCTGAATTAACAGGACTGGGAATTAATTTACCCGTGACCGAGTGTGTCAATAAGTCCACAAGTAACTGTTTGACTACAAACTGGGAATTGTCTTTAGATTCTTGGTAAATCTACACAACTGAAAGACTCCATCAAGAGAAATGACTGCTCTCAGAAACCACAGCAGAGAAGAAACAGATGGTTTCTGCACGAGGTGTGAAGGCACATACACCTAGGTTCAGATTAGGGCAAAATACTTGGGTAACCCTCCCTTACCAGTTCCTGAGCAGGCTGCCAGCCAGCTAAGCAACCTTGACACAAAGAAACTCTTCGGTGTAGAGGATGTTACTGTGGCCTCTACTTGCATAATTCCAGGTATCAATGTCATTTGTAATATGATGTTGCAGTTTTGCCCAAGAAGAGAAGGAGGCCTATTTTCTACCAGTCAGGTCCTGACTGGCTTCACGTTGTGATCTGCCCATCAGAATGTGAGAGACATTGAGTGGGCAAAGATTATAAACCCAAGACTTAGGAAACCTTGTACATCTCTGCCATGTCTCAGAGCTTGGTTACACCATGGCAATCAATCTGACTTAGCTAATATTGAACAGCTCCCAGACTCCTGTGGGATCTTCCTTAGGTCAGTCAGTCTCTAGCTTACCTTCCAATTGATCACAGATGCAGGGGTGAGGCTGTGGGAGGACACTGGGCTGCAACCAAATGGAAGCAAAGGTTTGTAGCCCACCCTGGCTTTGTGACCTCGGACCCACAGAACTCCTCCGGCTCCAGGCTCCCAAGTTCTACATCTGGTTTCCACTTTGACATCTTAGTGCATTAATGTGCTTTAAAAAGTTATTTAACTTTCTATTGTGAACATTACATGCAATATAGAATAATTGAAATATACAGACTATGGAGAGGAAAATAGGAACTCTTTATAACCTGCGAATAAATGTTTCTTAGTGTGATTTTTGTGGGTTCCTGACAGTTTTATAGAGCGAGGCAAAGTATTAGAATAGCTTTAGAAATGAACCTGGGATAATGAAACAGATTCATTTTATTTGTCTTGCTTAAAAATGTGATTATAAGCCGGGCGGTGGTGGCGCACGCCTTTAATCCCAGCACTTGGGAGGCAGAGGCAGGTGGATTTCTGAGTTCGAGGCCAGCCTGGTCTACAGAGTGAGTTCCAGGACAGCCAGGGCTCCACAGAGAAACCCTGTCTCGAAAAACCAAAAAAAGAAAAAAAAATGTGATTATAATTAACATCTACTCATGTGATTAATGCTATTCTATATCATGTTTTATTAGCCTTATTAAATAGACATTTCACATTTTATTCTCCCTTTAAATATATGTAGAGAATTATTTCTAGTTTAAAAACTGCCTAATGTTTAAAATAAATATAATTCTATCTATCTATCTATCTATCTATCTATCTATCTATCTATCTATCATCTATCTATCCTGTTTTAGCTCTGCTTTCTTTGGCAGAGTTACTAAAAGAACAAATTTTCGATGAAAAGAAATGTATGTTAGAAGATTCTTCATCCACATAATGTATTTTTGTCCTGTATAATGAATGACTGAAGTATTAGCACCTATAAATCATAATTGCCAATATAAATTATTTTTTTTTTGTGGAGCTGGGGATTGAATCCAGAGTCTTGCACATGCCAGGTAGATCTTTACTTTCTGTTACAGGAGCTCATCTAGACCAGGCAGGCTTTGAACTTCTTATGTAGCTGAAAATGACTGTGAACACCTTGATCCTACAGCCTCTGCTTTCCTGTATTTCTTTTTTGTCCTAGAAACGCAGGGAAGACTTGCAACGGTATGTGAACCATTTCAGAGGCTGAGTTGCAGGCTTCATGCCAAGCAGCTGTCGCCCAAATGTGAGGCTTCACTGGGCTTCAGAGGATAAATCAGGACTGGTGTCTCTGAGTGCTCTGTGGCAGGAGGCATCCATCGCCTGCTGAGGCCTTGCCACTGGTGCCACTGAATCTGACCCACACTCTGATTAAATTTCAACAAGCAGCATCAGGGCTTTGTCTGGCCTGCACCTGATTAATCACTTTCTCCCAGCCAGCCCAGGACCCCTCCCTCCCGGATGGTGGCATCTGAGCTACTCTCTTGCACGGGGCTCGTCTTCATATATTCTAGTCCAGAAACCCGATGCTTGCGCTATGCCCTGTCCCCACTCAGTCTCATCAGCACCACAGAGAATTCCTACAGCTTGTCTTTGACTATTCCTAAACTAATTATTTACTCTCTCTAGTAGCAGTCCTTAGAAGTGATTAGTGATTAGGGGCTGAGATATAGTCATCAGAGCCAGCCAGAGTGTTCCAGGCTATCCTGGATGGCTGTATTTCCTTTATGAGGGGAAAGAGCTTCATGAGTCCTGTCACCGTCAAGGTTCTCTCGTGTTGTTTGAATTCTTCTGGTTGTCAGAGGAACGGAAAATGCTGGAAGATGTGCTCTCTGATGGCTTGTCTGTTGTTTCACCCATTCCCCTGCAAGGACTGCATCCTTCCTTCCATCCACAAGGTGAAGTGTTTCAGAGGCTGAGTTTTGTCTGGAGGTCTCTGATTAGATTTTGCTTTAGTTGAGCTCCAGTGACTGTAACAGATGACAGATGGCATCCCAGATCCCCTGGACCCCAGAACCTCTTGTGCATGGGTATTTCCAAATGCATGGCCATCTCTTTGTCTTAGGCTTCTTCCTGAGAGGTTAAAGGCTTCTCCGTGAATCTGCCCTTTGGCTTTAACTGGTAGGGCACAGCTACCCCTTAGGGGAATAAATCTCAATGTTTTTTTTCTTAGCTCCTTTGCTAAGATAGAGATAACTTTACTGTGTGTTCTATGTGGATTTCTAATATTCCATGGTTTTAATTGCTCAGGTAAGTGGCTGGATTGAGTACATGGCCTGAATGGACTCTTTTTGGTTCTCATTACACCTCCCTACTCGCTTCTGGTACTCACTTTGCCTCCCAAATAACATCAACTTGAATCCTGAATGTAGAGATAATCTCTTGTGCACTGTGAAAGATTCACCTGCGAATAAGAAGCTGATTGGCCAATGAGCTGAGGGAGGATTCGAAGGTGGGCCACCAGGGAGAGGGAGGGAGGGAAAGAGAAAGAGAGAGAGAGAGAGAGAGAGAGAGAGAGAGAGAGAGAGAGAGAGAGAGAGAGAGAGGATTCTGGGATAGAGATAGAGGGAGGAGGAGGTTTGGCTCCACAAACAGAGGAAGAGGTTGCATGTAACTGAGGACCAGCTAACCAGTCACGTGGTAGAACATAGAGGAGAACTACAAGATTTAGGTTATAAGCTAGTTAGAAAATGATCCCAGACTTTCAGCCTAGGCATTTATTCATATATAAGAAGCCTCAAAGTTGTTATTTCAATGAAGTTGGTGTGGGAGGTTACACCTGAACTTGGGTTGAACTCAAGTTCAACTCAGATCTTAAACTCAAACCTTGTTTCAGGGTTTGTTAGTTAGGAGATCCCAAACGAATGCCGTGTCCCTGTTAGGTTTCTATTGCTGTGATAAAACACCAAGGGCAACTGTAAACCGTTTCAGTTTACAGTTTGCAGTCCATCCTCCAGAGACATCAGGGCAGGAACCTGGCGGCCATGGGGGATGCTGCTTTACTGGCTTGCTTTCCACGGCCTTCTCAGCCTGATTTGTCTAGTACCCACAGTGAGCTGGAGCCTCTCAAATCTAATTAAGAAAATGCACCATAGGCCTGCTTACAGGCCTTTCTGGTTGGGGCATTTTCTTGATTGTGGTTCCATCTTTCCAAATGTCTCTAGCTCATGTCAAGGTGACATGAAGCTAGCCAGCACAGGTAGAGATTAATCATTCGGGATCTCGGTTACCAACTTCCCAGCTATAGTGTGAAAAATGCCTTAACTATAAACCTAATACGTATGTTACCAAGTTAAAAAAGCAATAAACCAAGGGGAAAGAGTTCGTTCCTTTTCTTTGATTCTGGGGACCAAACCCAGAGTCTTGTGATTGGCAGGAAAGCACTTGACCATGGAGACACATCGTCTGCTAGTCTCTCTCCTCCCATCTTGCCTATTCTTTGATGCCTCTTCAAGCATCTACTGAAAAAGATTAGGAGTAGCCAAACTGACATTTCTAAAGATCCAGATAAATGAGGTTTGGGTGTGAAGCAGATGGTCGGCACTTAGGAATGTAAAGACTATGCCAAACAACCGTGGGCATTGTTAAGAGTAGAGACTCTTACCCACTTCTTCGTTTTCCTCCTCATTTTTATGACTATTATATTCACTAAGCAAAAGCCATATGCAGGGTGTTAATATTCAAAGACAAATGTAAGAGCTGCCTCTCTGTGATACTAACAGACTCTTGTGTGAGGATGGATATCATCTTCCCTAGGTGGGTTTTTCTTTAGAGTAAGTCAAATAACTGATGAAGAGGAGTCCTCTGATTTTGTATACTATGCTGTCACCTTCAAAGCACCCCAAAACTGTCTAAAAAGTGTTATCTTGAAACAAAGCCCAGGAAAAAGTCAAGTGAGAAAACTTATTTCCCACTGCACTATGCACTCTCCTCTTCAAAACATTTGCATGCTGTTGTCTGCAGGTAAGCCATGAAGATTCTTTTCTTACTTTCCAGCAATCTTGGCATGTTATGCAGAACCATCACACTTGAAAAGGCTTTTCAATTGCAGCCAGGGAGGTTACAGGTGGAGCAAAGAGAAGGACCCAGCTCTGAGATGCGACATTCAGAGGCATGGTAAATGACAAGAGCCACCAGGGGATGCCCTATTTCAAGGAGATCTGCATTGCAAATGTGGACAGAGGGCATTTGTTACAGGCTTGCCTGACTCTTCCAGCTTCCGGTGCCCAAACACACCACATCCACTGTTGTCTGGTCCTGGGTTGGATGTATGCTTTTTGTCAATCATGAGGTGAATCACGTGTTAAGAAAGCAAGCAGCTGACGTGTCAGAATGTGCCTTGACTACTTGAAACAGGGCAGCAACACCACCTCCGGCCACCAGGTCCCATTGGTAGGCCTTTGTCCTGTGTCAGGGCCCTCCATATGGTTTCACATTGGCTCAATTGCAATGGCAGATTGCCACAACCTTGTACCAGGACATCATTTTGTTAGTTTCCCAACAGGCCCTACCCAAGTGTAGGAACTGATGGATAGCAGATGACAGGCAGCTGTGCACTTCCAGGACTCTGTGTTTCTTGAACCTTGTATTGAACATAAGGGAGACAACTCTTAAAGAGAGGTCACGGCTTACTTAGCAAAGCTGTTCTGCATGGACAGGATAAGTGGTGACTCAGGTTGAAAAACGTAGCATTTTGCAGAAAAACACAATTCAGGGTCTCAAGTGCTTTTATTCCACTTTTTCCCCTCTCAAAGGAAACCTTAAGCCTTACTAGGCCAAGACTGTCTTCTACATACAGGAAGAGTATGGAGTATGCAGCTTCTGTGACTGAAGGAAAACCAGGGCTATGTTGGTGAACAAGGTCTCTCTCTGAAGGGGACATAGGAACTCTGTTTGCCAGCTTCCATGTCTGATTTCAAGCTATCAATCAGTGTGGTGTCACCAGGCACACAGGAACATTTCTGTCATTAAGATGGAATTACAACAATCTCCTATCTACTTTGGCAAATCTATTGGTGCCATTCTTGTTCAGCTCCTGTTTAGGCAGCCATATTGGTAAGACTTTATGGGTATAGCTTCTGAAGTTGCTAGGAGACACAATCTCACCACAAACTCTCCAGTCCTCTGGCTCTTAGGATCTCTTTGCCCAATCTTTCATAATGATCCCTGAACCTTACATGTGGCAGTATTTCGTAGATGTATCCCTTTAATAGCTCTGGATTTTGATTGGATGTGGTTTTTGGTGGAGTTTTGAATGCTCGCCCTTTAATTATGATAAAGAATAAAGGAAAGCAGTCTTTTGTGTTTGCAAAAGAGGAAGAAAAAAACCTGTCATTAGACCAGCGATCAGTCTTGGCTATAAAAGAGAGAGCAGGGGACATCAAGGTGAACTGGAAAAGTGGAACAGGTCTTTCCACGTTGTTACAGAGTCTGGCCAAATGCCATTTCTGGTTGTTACAAAATTGGAAGGGTACATTAATTTTCTAGGAGTACCATAACAAAGTACCACAAACTGGGTGCTTTGAACAACAGATATTGACTAGCTGCCATAGATTCTAGATTTTGGAGACTGAAGCGTCAACTGAATTGCTTCCTTTCCACAGCTTGGAGGAGGGCTTTTCCACGCCTTCTCCAGTGTCTGGTGATTCCCTGGCATCTTGGTGTTTGTTTTCTTGCATATGGATCCTGTCTTCAAGTTTGTGCAACATTCTCCCTTTGAGCATATCTGTGGGTAAACACTTCTATTTAGTAACTGTGGATTTTTATTCTTATCTTACTGGCTTAGGGGCTTGACTCACTTGACCATGCCCTCATGGCCACTAGTTATATCTGCAATGACCTGAATTTCAAAGTAGGTTATATTCTGAGACAACTAGTGTTGAGAGCTCAAGAAGAGGGACTGGGCACACTATTAAACCCTGTAACAGAGAGGAGTATATGGTCTTATATTTATGTTCAGGTCTTTGATGGAATTCAACAGTACATGAGAGACTTCTCTGTTACAGAGTGGTGACTACTTAATATTCACCATTATAAGTTGTTATCCCTCAGAAGAGCAAAAGAAGGTGTTAGACTGGTCACTGTCCTTGATCCCTTCATATTCTGAGTCTTTCACATGGAGCCATATTATTTTTGAAGCCTAGGCATGGGGAGGACATGTCTGCTAATTTACGCCCAACATTTCCCTAGAAGCAGTGGGGACAAATAGCACAGAGGCTGCCAGGTTGTGATGAGCAAGGATGGGAAGGGGACCTTTGCACTACCTGAATACATGGCCTGAGAAAGAGAAGAGAGGACAGAAGAGAGAGAGAGAGAGAGAGAGAGAGAGAGAGAGAGAGAGAGAGAGAGAGAGAGAG
>NW_021604587.1:5192383-5212453 GCF_004785775.1 Grammomys surdaster
GAGAGAGAGAGAGAGAGAGAGAGAGAGAGAGAGAGAGAGAGAGAGAGTGATATCTAAAGCCAGGGAGAACAGATAGGGTGGGGATAGCCTAGGATTTGGATTTCAGAGCCCTAGTGTGGGTTTCCACACATCTTACAGCCACCGGGAGCCCAGGCAGCCCAACTCTCCTTTGGCTATCTGAGGACCTGCCTGAATCACCTTACTGCCCTGGTCATCCCTGCCTCCTCAAAAGATGTTTCTTCAGCTGAACTACATGGATGTCTGCTCCTACAGTATAGAGATAAGCAGGGCATACAGCTTGGTCACCAAACACTCATATGAGCCTGTTATTCCCTCCCCTTTCTGTTTAGCATGTGTGTTTAAAGTGCTATTTTAGGGTTTTAGTATCTTAGGGTTACAAGTCCTGTCATCAACAGCAATATTCCTCAGCTCCTGATAGACTCTTGTTCAAATGAAGCACTGGCTAGAGTAGGCAGGCTGGGCTGAGACTGATGCTCAAATCACAAGTACTTCTGCACTTCAGGCCCCCTAGAGGAGAAAAGTCAGGCCACCCCCAATGTGCCCTTTCTGAATTCCTGAACCATAGGCCCCACATCAGCAGAGGCTGTGTTTGTGTCATGAAGTCTTGGGTAGTTGACTAAGGGTCAGCTGTGCATGGGACTGTGGGCATTTTCTGTGGGCTGTTGGCATTTCCTTGAAGTAGTCCATGTATGACTATTTCATGGGCAGCAAAGCAGGCTAGGCGGGGTGAAATCACTTGCTGAGAGCTTCTCAGGTATTAGGAACTGGAATGAAATCTTGACCCGGGAGTGCTCTGATCCTCGAGCCTGGCTCATGTCCTGCCTAGGTGACCCCTGCCCTGTAATGTAATCTCTAGGAATTCTTTATCATGTACTTCTTACACCACTAAACCCAACTCTGTGCCTATCTTCTACAGGATCTAAACTAACATATAGGTCTATAGGAACACAGATCCACTTCTATGTGATCCTGCCACTCCATCCACTGTATGCCACCACCACTTTAGCCTCCATATCCTACCTCATTGGTGGACCCAGGCCTTGTGGTGACAGGAAAGTCTTTACCTTGTTCACACCATCAGCCATGGCCTGGAGCGTGAGCTCTCGGGGCCCATCAACTGTCTTCCCGTTGTCTGTGGGGCCCCAACTTGCACTGTAGATATCAATCATTTGAGGCATGTGGCTGATGGAGGAGGCCTCGATGATGTCTGTCATAAAGGGCTGGTCCAGCATCCGGATCCCTGTGCAGAGGGTTGGACAAGAAACAAAACTTTGGCATCTCAACTCTCATAAGACATGGGAGCAAAGAAAAGCTTGGGTTCTTTGGTACAGTGCCCTCAGAACACCATGGAGTCTGAGGGTCAAAAATGGTGCTCTGACCACCCTACCCACTCCTTTTCAGACCTCACTCATGTCTTTCCTTGAGACAAATTTATTCTCTAAACAAAAACTCCTTGAGTTCTTAGTGGGGGGAGACACGGTAGGCAAGGGTATCCTTACTAAGCCTCTAAGTGGGAACCCAGCCTCCAGCAGTGCACAGTTGATTACTGTTGATGGAGGTGTGGGGAAACAAGGTTTCTAGGGTGAATACAGTTTTATAGAAAGAGGGAGGCAGCTGACACTTAGCAAGAAGCTTCAGGCCGCAGAGAGCTGGGGACAGGAATGTTACAAGAGGTTGAGATAAAAAAGAAGAAGGCACTATCAGTTCATCATAGCTGAGAGGGAATATAGGGAGAACAGGGGTGGAGCACACTATTATAAATGGTGAGTAACGAGGTGCTTGGCACGGTCCCTTCCTCACGCTTTTGGTATGTCTGTAAGTCTGTCTGTAAGTCTGTTGTTCTCTGATGCCTTTTGGGAGTGACATCTTGCAAGAAGGAGTAGAGCTTGATATTTAGGACTGAACTGGCCAAATCAGAGTTGCACACAAAGTCACCAGGCCAAAGAACAAAGAGGCCTCCGCTTCTGCCAAGCTACTCATAGCAACATCTGGCTGACTACAAGGCCTCTTCAGTGTTAACTCTCCAGCCAACTGACTCCTCCAGATGTTGCTGATTGGTCCAGACTGCTCTCCACAAGGCTTTGTCATGTGGGTTATACCAGCTGTAGACTAAGGTGTTAGAAAGGTGAAGTAACTCTGTGCCTGGGGACATCTGTGGTTTGAGTGTTTCCTTAAGATTTGTGCAGGTTTCCGGGTACTCAGTAGCAACATGAGAACTGAAGTAATTAGGTTGTTGTGGGGACATTGCTCTTGGAAGGGACAAGGTGGTTCACCTCAGACCCTGGTGAGTCCCATGTGAGTGAGTTGTTAGAAAGAGAGCAAAACTGAACTTCCCAGTCTCTGGCTTTCTGTTACCAGATAATCACTCTTGCATGTATTTCTGCTGGGTCCCATGGGGTCCCCCGATCTTGGCCTTTCATCTTTCAAAGCTACAAGCCAAATAAACTTCTTTAACATAACTCAGCCTCAAATATTTTGTTATAGCAACAGAAATTGAGCTAATACAAGGATTATGAAGTGAAGTGACTAGCTAAAATCTGGATCCCAACACTCCATCCTTAGTTCCCATGAAGCCATAGGAAAAGACTTGTGGACAAATGACATTATTATTCAAGGAGATTATTTCTCAATCATTATTCTATAGCACATGCAAATTAATTTAAATAAAGGCCACTCAGGTCTTCTAGGGCTTGAGGAATTAGGAAGATACTGTCTTCTTTCTCAAGGCCCATTTAAAAAATTAATTAATTTATTTACATTCCAGCTGTTGCCCCCCACTCTAGGTGCCCCTCCCACAGTTCCTGATCCCATTCCTTCTCCCCTTGCCTCTGAGAAGGTGCTCCCCACCTTCCCAAGCATCTCCCTTCCTTGGGGCCTCAAGTCTTTACAGGATTAGGGCCATCATCTCCCACTGAGGCCAGACTAGGCAGTCCTCTGCTATATATGTACAAGAAGGGGTGAGGAGGATTTGACTAGCCTGTGTATGCTGCTCAAGGCCTATTCTTACCTCAAGAGGCTAGGCATTCTCTCTTGCCTCCTAAGCGATGTGAGGTTCATCCCCCATGCTTGGATCAAAGTTTCTCCCAGAACCCATTTAGGCAATTGCAGGGGTAGCAGTGCAGCAAGGTGTTTTGGTGCCTAGAGTGCTGTTGCTGTGTTTATTTCTGTTCCTGGGTTCAGCATGATGCTGGATATTTACCTCCAGATTGATGAATTATTTTTTATTGGATATTTTATTTATTTACGTTTCAGATGTTATCCCCTTTCCTTATTCTTCCCCCACCCCCATAAATTCCATCCCTCCTCCTCCTTTTGGCTTTTATTCCATTTTGATTACATGCAAGTATTAAGGTCAGTTCTAAGTTGAGGAACTAGCAATACAATAAATGCAAATAGTCAAGGAACAAGCAAGACAATAAACACAAATAGTCAAAGAACAAGCAAGGCAGTAAACAAAGTTCTGTGATCACTCCTGTGATCACTATTTCTAAAGGCTTATCAGGAAGATCAAAATATCTGCGTCTACTTCCTTGTCCTAGCCGAAAGTCATTTTCATGCCCGAAGCCTACTTCTTTGTTCTAGCCTAATATTTAGATTCCTACCTGAAATTACTTCTTTGTTCTAGCCTAATATTTAGGTTCCTGCCTGAGATTACTTTGTTCTTGCCTAATGTCAGATTCCTGCCTGAAGCCCACTTCCTTGTTCTTGGCCAATGTCAGATTCCTGCCAAGCGGCCCCATAAGCTCTCTACAGCTCCCCCTTTTTTTATTTCATAAACAAGACTGAGCCTGTCTTAGGTTGTTCTGACAAGAATGCCTTCCTTACTCTTCGTGGAATATGCATTATCAAAAGCAATGCACTTTTGTCTTAGGTTGGTAAGACTCTCTGCAGAATCTTACCTGTCCTTGGCTTGCCAGCCTGTTAGATTAATAACTCTGTCTGGGGATCCATTTTCAGTTTTAAGTCATGTACTTTGGCTGCTAACATGTTGATGTTGTTAAAGACAAGCTTTCACATGATGGGCAGGAATAAAAGTATTCCCAGGACAACCAGGGCTAGTGTGATCAAGCTGTATATGCCATTCTTGACACTTGGCCAAAATGGAAATATTAACCTCAAGCCTTGGATAATTTTATTGGCATTATCTGCAGCATTGACACTCAGCAGAACAGCATTCTTTAAATTCATAAGCTCACTGTGCAAAGTTAAAACATCCAGAGAGGTTATGAATTATGACAAATACCCTGCAAGTGTCTTTAAACTTTTTCCTAATTATAATGACTATCATTGTAAACAGAGTGATGAATTTTTAAGAATGAATGTCTGTATCTGATGTATCTGTATCTTTCCTCTCCAACAGAAATAACAGGTTCAGAAGAACAAGTAATAAAGGCCATAGACAGCCATTAATCCCTCGGCCTCTGCCTTAACCCTGAAGTCAGGTCACCCATTTATGCCAGCTAACATTCAATTATGAATTGATATCTTTTCTTTTGGAGGAAGCTCATTTAGATTAAGACTTGGTCTGAAATTTTTAGAAGTTGTGTTTTATGAAAGCTTAAGACTACATTTGACTATGAACCTATATCTAATTTTTTTATTTTAGAAATGTAGCAGGGCACAGTGGTGCATGCCTGTAATTTTCTTGCTTTAAGGAGAAAGTTCATATGTGTTTAAAATTTGCTTAGTTCTAGACACTTAGGCCTAAGTGGCCCACCTCCACATGAAGCAACTTAGGAGGTTGAAGTAGGAAGACTGTAGCTTCAAGACCAGAACGGTCTACTTACTAAGATATTATTCCAAACAAACATTAAAAAATGCTGATGTAGCTCAGTGGTAGAGTGCTTACCTAACACACACACACACACACACACACAAATATACATACATATGTGTGTTTGTGTGTTTGTGTGTTTGTGTGTGTGTATGTATGTATGTATGTATGTATGTATGTTTGATCTTGAGTTTAATTCCTAGCAGGTCTGCAACAATTTAACAGAGAGCCCTCTGGGCTACAGAATAAACTGAACAGAAAATAATTTTAAGTGGAGCTGTGTTTGCTTTTTGGGTGGTAAATAAACAGAGAGGCCAATATTCTCTTGTTTTAGGGAGAAAGTTCATGCAGTTTTGAATTTGTCTGGTACTAATTATCCAGGCTTGAGTAGTCAACCTCAAAAAGGAAGGTGAGGCAAACTTAACATTGGCCAGAGTAGGCCTTGACTGTCCCACCAGCTGGCTGATGGCAGCCCTAGGTTTGTCAGAGTCAGTGTGAGCAGGAGGCTGTGTCTTGAACTTTATTTCTCTTTTATAACTCGGGTTCCTTATTGTGCTTCTTACTTCACCGTGTCATGAGCTCCCTTTGTGCTGAACAAGAAAGCACACAAGAGCTGATGTGTATTTATCTGGCTGCTTTAGCATTTGAGGGAGGTAGGGGTGGCCACAGACTGAGAGTTGGACTCATTCATATTCTTGGGGCCAGGCTCTTGGCATTTCTTTTAATCATGTTAACCTCCGGAGGACTGAGGCATGAATTAATTGAATGAGATTCAGAATTAATTTTGCAAATGACAGCACTATTAGTGACCAAAACACAGGCTCAGGGTGACCTGAAGTCTTTTAGAGAGGGTCTCTATCTCTCCTGTGCTCTCAGATGCCCTGTAAGCAATAGGAAGGTAGTGAGAGACAGGAAGCGAGAGGGGTCGGAGGAGCTGGGGGTCAGTGTTTGCACATCTGTAAGATGTTCTACTGACATGACTTGATAGATGGGGGAAGCTCCAGGCTGCACAGCTGGCATTTCTATCCAACTCACCCTCACCCCCAGGTCTGTACATCTCATTAATGGTCATAGGTACTCTGTCTTTTCCCACTCCACATTTAGAAGATATCGCTTGGAGCTGCAAAGGGTCAGTGGATTTCAGCAGAATCCCCCCCCCCCCTTTTTTTTTGCTCCATTCCTGTCACCAGAGGTGTGCTCTCATCTGATACCGGTGCATGCTGGAATATATCACCTGGGCACAGATAATTGGTACGTTCTGTGCTCATGAATATTAGCCCTAGAGGCTAAGAAGCGAGTTCATGCTCAGCCAGATTTTAGGGTCTAAACAGTCAGCATTCGTGATGCTTATGGTGATTTTAATTGATTAGCTTAAAAGACCCAGATACGAAGTATAGAAGCTCACGAAAGTGTTGTATAAATCAGTGATTAATAAGAATGATGATCATGTGAAAACAACTCATTGCTGACAGAAAGTCCATATTATGTGATCAACGGTATGCTTTTCATAGTCTTTACAAGATCAGTTTAAGAAATTACCTTCTCTGCTCGAACATATAATAAGGACATATGCTCAACTATGTTCATAGCAGCCTTATTTATAATAGCCAGGAGCTGGAAAGAACCCAGATGTCCTTCAACTGAGGAATGGATTAAAAAAATGTGGTATATTTACACAATGGAGTATTACTCAGCTATTAAAAACAATGAATTTGAGAGGTTCCTAGGTAAATGGATGGAACTAGAAATTATCATACTGAGTGAGGTAAGCCAATCACAAAAGAACACACATGGTATTCACTCACTGATTATTGGATATTAGCCCAGAACCTTAAAATGCCCAAGATGCAACTCACAGGCCACATGAAGTCCATAAAGAATGAAGACCAAGTGGGGGTGATTCGGTCCTTCTTAGAAGGAGCAACAAAATACTCAAGGGAGCAAATATGGAGACAAAGCGAGGGACAAAAACTGAAGGAGGGGCCGTCTGAAGACCTTTCCACCTGAGTATCCATCCCATGTGCAGTCACCAAAGGTAGATGCTGATGTGGAAGTCAGGAAGTGCATGCTGATAAGAGCCTGATATGGATGTCTCCTCAGAGGTCTTCAAGAGTCTGACATATTCAGAGGCAGATGCTCACAACTAGCCATTGAAGTGATTATGGGGTTCTCAATGGAGGAGTTAGAGTGAAGACTGAAGGAGCTGAAAGGATTTGTGGCCCCATGAGGAGAGCAACAATACCAACCAACCACAGCTCCCAGGGTCTAAACCACCAGCCTGGGAGCACTTATGGAGGGATCCAGGGCCTTAGCTGAATATATAAGAGTGGAGGGCCCTGCTGGGCACAGGTGGAAGATGAGATCCTTGACCTCATGAAGGCTGGACGCCCCAGGGGGTGGGAGTTTTGAGGGTGGGGAGGTGGGAGTGGGGGGGTAGATAGAGGTTACATCCACAAAGAAGAAGGAGGAGGTGTGAGGGGATTGGGGGTTCCCGGGTGGGTGGGGGATGGGGTAAGGGGACAACATATGAAATGTAAATAAAACATCCAATAAAAAAATTAAAAAAAAAAAAAAAAAAAGAAATTACCTTCTCTTTTTAATGCACACTAAGATCGGACACCACCACGGACTACCATGAGATGAAGCACGTCTCTCTCCTCAAGTGTTTATCCTTTTATGGTGAAAACATCAGCTAAAGGTGATCTCATTTCCTGTGCGGTTTCATCTGCTCTCGTTTGAAAAGGGAGGCAGCCGAGGGCAAATCCACCCGGACCTGCTATGCTTTGGGTTACCCTGGGAAGCCCAAGGTGTTATGGAACTAACTGTGAGCCCATGCACAAGTCACTGACCTTCCTGTCTTCCCCCTTGCTTTACTCTGCTCAGAGTGGAAATAATTATGTCACATTGTCTAGTTTCTCCACCTCTGTCTTGGTCTGAGGGAGATAGATGTCTCAGCTGCTAGTCACCATGGCACAACAGATATGAACTATATAAATGAGTTGAGGGCCTGAGGCAGCATCACCCCAAAGGCGGGGCGCTTTTGGGACGGTTTGTTGTATTTGTCCATTTATGTACTTATTTATGATTTTAAATTTCAATTTTTCTCAATCTCCATTTTTCAGTATTTATGTGTGCACATGTGTGTATGATGTATGCATGTATGTATCATGTATTGTGGTGGTTTGAACATGGTTGGCCCAGGGAGTGGCACTATTAGGGGATTGTGGCCTTGTTAGAGTAGTTGTGGCCTTGCTGGAGGAAATGTGTCATCATGGGCGTGGGCTTTAAGAGCCTCCTCCTAGCTGTCTGGAAGCCAGTCTTCTCCTGTCTGCCTTCGGAACAAGATGTAGAACTCTCAGCTCCTCCTGCACCATGACTGCCTGCATGCTGCCCTGCTCCCACCTTGATGATAATGGACTGAACCTCTGAATCTGTAAGCCAGACCCAGTTAAATGTTGTCCTTGATCATGGTGTCTGTTCACAGCAGTAAAACCCAAAGTAAGACATGCATGCATGTATGTATGTATGTATGTATGTATGTATGTATGCATGTATGTGTATGTATGCATGTATGTATCTATGTGTGCATGTATGATGTGTGGTGTGTGCGTGTACACATGCCATGGTATGCATGGGGAGGTCAGAGGACAACTTTCAGGAGTCAGTTCCCTCCTTCCCTTCTAGGTTCCAGGACTGAACTCAGGCAAGGCACACGTGGCTACATGCTCATCTACTGAACCATCTTTCAAGTCCAGTCCTTTTGCTGAACAGGTAAAATACAGTCTAAAAGTGAACATTTAAAAAGGAGAAAAATCCGGTTATCTCCTTACATAATTACCCACTGAAGAGAGGGATTTTTTCCTAAAATAAATAAAATTGGTCTTTTGTTTCAAAATTCATATTAAAGAAGTGACTAAGGGACTATCAATAATTAAAATTTCAGATGCTTTTTGAAATGATTTAAATTCCAGACTACACCGATAGTCCTGGACACCAGTCTCCATGTTAGACAACTACTCATAAGGAGTCAGCCTGGTTGGAATTCTTCCTGCCTCCTTCCCTGGCTGAGTGGAGAAGAGGCAGAAACAACTGCGTCCTTAAAACAGATGCCAGAACGCTGGGAGATCCTGCTTTGCCCCTCTCCCCCAGGGTCCACCAGTTATGACCCATCAGGGGGGGCAGGAAAGTGGAGCCTGAACTACACTCCTTTAAAGAGATTTTTATGGGTCTCACATGTCCCTGAGTGAACAAATGAAGAGGAAGAAACTGCTTTCTTCCTCCTCTCCTCCCTTCCTCTCCCTTTCCCTCTCCCTCTCCCTCTCCCGCTCCCTCTCCTTCTCCCTCTCCCTCTCCCCCTCCCTCTCCCTCTCCCTCTCCCTCTCCCTCTCCCTCTCCCTCTCCTTCTCCTTCTCCCTCTCCTCCTCCCCTCCCCCTCCCCCCTCTATCTCCTTCCCTCCCTTTCCCCCACTGTCTCTTTCTCTCCCCCTTTAGAAGATTTATTTTCTGTATCCATTCCTCTGTTGAAGGACATCTGGGTTCTTTCCAGCTTCTGGCTATTATGAATAAGGCTGCTATGAACATAGTGGGGCATGTGTCCATGTTATATGTTGGAGCATCTTCTGGGTGTATGTCCAGGAGTGATAAAGCTGGGTCCTCAGGTAATGCTATGTCCAGTTTTCTGAGGAACCACCAGACTGATTTCCAGAGTGGTTGTACCAGCTTGCAATTCCACCAACAATGGAGGAGTGTTCCTCTTTCTCTACATCCTCGCCAGCATCTGCTATCACCTGAGTTTTTGATCTTAGCCATTCTGACTGGTGTGAGGCTGGAATCTCAGGCTTGTTTTGATTTGCATTTCCCTGATGACTAAGGATGTTGAACATTTGTTTAGGTGTCTCTCAGCCATTGGTGTTTCCTCAGTTGAGAATTCTTTGTTTAGCTCTATACCCCATTTTTAAAATAGGGATATTTGGTTGTTTGCAGTCTAATTTCTTGAGTTCTTTGTATATATTGGATGTTAGCCCTCCATTGGATGTAGCATTGGTAAAGATCTTTTCCTAACCTGTTGGTTGCCATTTTGTCCTATTGACAGTGTCCTTTACCTTACAGAAGATTTTCAATTTTATGAGGTCCCATTTGTCAATTCTTGATCTTAGAGCATAAGCCACTGGTGTTCTGTTCAGGAACTTTTCCCCTGTGCCCAAGTATCACAATGGAGAATTACTCAGCTATTAAAAACAATGAATTGATGAAATTCTTAGGCAAAGGGAAGGAACTAGAAAATATCATCCTGAGTGAGGTATCCCAACCACAAAAGAACATACATGGTATGCGCTCACTGATAAGTGGTTATTAGCCCAAAAGCTTGCAATACCCAAGATACAACTCACGGACCACATTAAGCTCATGAAGAAAGAAGACCAAAGTGTGGGTGCTTTGATCCTTCTTAGAAGGAGTAACAAAATACTCATGAGAGAAAATATGGAGACAAAGTGTGGGACAGAAACTGAAGGAGGGGCCATCCAGAGACTGCTCAGGGTATCCATCCTATGTGCAGTCACCAAAGGCAGACGCTGATGTGGATGACAGGAAGTACATGCTGACAGGAGCCTGATATAGCTGTCTCCTTAGAGGTCTGCCAGAGTCTAACATATACAGAGGTGGGTGCTCACAGCTAACCATTGAACTGATCATGGGTTTTCCAATGGAGAAGGTAGAGAAAAGACTGAAAGAGCTGAAAGGGTTTCCAGCTCCATGGGGAGAGCAACAATACCAACCAACCAGAGCTCCCAAGGTCTAAACTACCAGCCTGTGAGCACACAGGGAGGGACCCATGGCTCTAGCTGTATATGTAGGGGAGGATAGCTTTGTTGGGCGTACGTGGGAGAGAAGGGCCTTGGTCCTTTGAAAGCTGGATGCCCCAGTGTGGGGGAATTTGAGGGTGGGAAGGTGGGAGTGGGTGGGTGGGGGCACATTCTCATAGAAGCAGGAGGAGGGGGGATTGGATAGGGGTTTTTTTGTTGGGGGAATGGGGAAAGGGGATAAATCTGAAATGTAAATAAAATATCTAATAAAGGAGAAATTTAAAAAAAAAAGAAGATTCATATTCTATTTCATAAACAGCTCAGGTTGGTTTCTTACACAAGATGCTTCTGATTTAGCCTCCCATGTTCTTGGATTATAGGTTCGTGCCACTAAACCATGACAAACCCTTTTCTCTCTTCTTTTCAAGACCCACTAAGTATTCCAACCAGCAGCACCTCCCTAATCTGTTACCAAACACTTTCAGACTGCCACAGATCAACAATTATCTCAGTCGATCACCAGGTGGCGCTTTAGCCTTCCATTGCATAGAAAAAGGAATTTCTTTGGAAGAGTTTGGTTCATTTCTAGTGAAATACACACACACACACACACACACACACACACACACACACACACACACACGGCAGATTTCAGAATTATTAGCCTGAATGAATAAAAGGTTTTCCTCTCTCAATTTAGTATGGTTGGGGATGCTGAAACTGGTTTTGCTTGCAATTCTTGACCAACTTTGGTGTTTCCTCAAGCAGAAGCCCTCACTGTTTTCTGATACTCTAATGGGGCACAGCATCTGGTTGGACCAGACAGGCATGTCCAACCTGCTGCTTACAGGCTAGAAGAGGCTACATAAGACTGTACCTACTTGCTTTTGGTTTTGCTTTTAGGGAATGCAGGGACTGGGGGTTAGGGAATTGAGATATTTCTAAAGTAAAACATCCAAGGGAAAGAGAAAAACAGGAAAGCAGGCAAAGGAGAAGAAGGAAGAGCCCTGATGTGCATTCAACTCTCTTATCTTTTTCAGAAACATGTGTATGTGTGTATGTATGTGTCTGCCTCTCTCTCTCTCTGCTCACACATGTGCATATGTGTTTGTCTCTCTTTCTGAGTGTGTGTGCACATGTGTGTACATAGTCCATATGCCTGCTTGTGTTCAATTATGCATGTACTTGTAGAGATTATGGACAACTTTGGGTATTATCTTTAGGAACACTATTCATTTCCTTGTGGACAGTGTGTCACTGGCTTAGAGCTCACTAATTAGGCTAGAATAAGTGCCCAGGAAATGCCTGGGATCCTTCTGTCTCCCTGTCCCTAATACTGGGATCATTTTTCTTTTAGAAATAATTACACCATTTCTCTCTTCCTATTCCTTCATCCAAACCCTCTCATATACCCCTCCTTGTTCTCTTTCAAATGCATGGCCTCTTTTATATCAATTGTTGCTATGTGCATATATAACTGTACATATATTCTTACGTATAACCCACTCAGTCCATATAATGTTACTTGTATATGTGTTAATTCTATGATCATTTGGTATTGAATAGCAAAATGGTGTCCTTAAAGACAATTTCTCAAATCCTAAGCATTCCCTAGTTGCCTGTAGCTCTTTGTGTAGGGTTGAATCCTTGTGGTCTTTCCCCTGTCCATTTTGGCATGTGTATTGTTTTCCTTGTTCAGCTCATGTTTAGGACACCCTGTTGATGATATTTTATGAGTGTAGCTTCTAACATTACTAAGAGACAGTCTCACAGGAAACTCCCTGATCCTTTGGCTCTTACAACTTTTTGCTCTCTCTTCTACAAATTTTCCTGAGGCTCAGGTGCCCAAGCTGTTTTATAGATATACCCATTGGAACTGGTATCCACAGCTCAACATTTGATTGGTTGAAGATTTTTTGTTATGGTCCCCATCTGTTGCAAAGAAACCACACTTATCTGTGTGTATAAGGATGAATATTAGAATGTAGTTGGGAATTATGATGGTTTAGTGAAGTGGTGGTTGTAGGTTCTCCTCCAAGATTCATGACCTCACTAGCTTTGGATAGTTGATTAGGATTCCTGCATCAGGCACGGTTTCCCTCTTGTTGAGTGGACCTTAAGTCTAAGTAGAGAGCTGCTGGTTACCAAGGTATACATGCCATGACTGTACTGTTAGGATTATCATGCCATGCTGGCTATTGTTGTGGTTCAAAATGCTTGACATTCATATGGGGGTTCTGAGAATCAAGCTCAGGTCCTTGTACTTAAAAGGCAGGTATTTTATCAACAAAGCCAGCCTCCAGCCCCCAGCCCCCTGATATAATCTTTTGTGAAATTCTGCACCCAGTTCAGGCAGGTGTCTCCGTAAGCACTCTGAAAAGAGCTAAGGGTGGGTTTGTAGAGCATCCATTTGCTTTATTTAGGCCTCTAGAATGAAAGTGTCAGTACAAAGTAGGCTTATGGTTCAATTAAATTGCCAGGAAAGAAATTATCTGTCTGTTTCTCTCTAAATCTCCATTGACTTTCTGTTCTCATTCTTAAAATCCTTGTAAGGAGGGAAGTGTGAAGTACTAGATGCAGCTGGGCTTTATAGAAGGTTACAGGTGAATCAAGTCTCCTTAAAGATGAGTTGGACCATATAAAACAGTTTCAAGACCATCCAGTATCTTTACAAATAATCCTTCACACCTGTAAATACAAATATGTTCTCTCAATAAAAATGTTATTGACATTGACATAATACTTTAAAGTAGCAACTTTGTATTAATATCAAGTTAAAAACCTGAAATAATCTTTTTTTTTTCTGTCAGAAAACAAGATTGTGGTTACTCTTGAGTAGGTATGGGTAATACCTGGACACAGGGTCATGAGGAGGAGGCCTTTGGGGTTTGGTTGGGTTTTGTTGGTCACATGGGTGATACATTTATGAAAATCCATTCACATTTGAGCTATGTGTTTGTGATCTGCCTATTTTGGGGGTATCTGATGCTTAAAGAATGTGTGTGCAGGTTAAAATGAAATGTCTTTCCAATGCTTGCTCCACCTGTGGGTCACAGAACTCCTGCCCAGTGGGATAAATGTACTGAGCTCTGCAAATTGGAGATGAGAATGTGACAGCTCCCAGGGCAGACTGCCCAGCATGATGCCTGTCTCTTGCAGGGCTGGCTTACCTGCCACCTTGGAGTTGTATGCTACGCCGACTCCACAGATATTGTTGCTGGCTGCAGCAGAAACTTCTCCTGCACACCTAGTTCCATGGCTGTGGGGAAAATAGAGACATGTCAAATACATGGTCAAAAGCATTTATAGGGGATTTCTTCAATCCTGTCTGCTGGGAGCAACTTAGTCTTTAAAGATTAAGCTGTACTTGAGGCCCCACCCCATGGCCCATCCAATTATCTGTCTGTCAACACCCAAATTCCCTTCTGTCCTCCCCTTTCTCCAGTTGCCTTCCAAACCCTGGGTTGTGTCTATTATAAAGAGGTTTTTGAGAATACTTTTAACTGCAACCATTGGTCTTTACTTTAAAATTTGGAGCATCTTCCAGTGGAAAACATAGGTTTTCTTAAAAAACACACTATAAAATAGGTGTGTGCTGGCCTGTGGCTGACCAGCTTGATTTTTTTGGAAGCACTAGGATCTGTGGGTGGGTAGTTACTTCCAAGGGTGTCTCAGCATCGAGGAGTGAGATGTTGCCTCAACAGTGGAGTGATGGTCACTCATTCATTGAACTAGGTTTCCACTTTGACACAGAAATAAGAAATCACATTCTGGCAGTATTGTGGAAAAGAAGAAGTTAAAGGACTCCCCGTTTCCAGGTGATTTGACTCTAGACATAAAGGCCCTAAAGATGCCACCAGAAAATTCTGAACCAATAACCAGAAGTCCAGCAAAGTAACAGGATACAAAATTAGCATACAGAATCCAATAGCTTTTTTAGACATCAATGATAAACACACTAAGACAGAAAATAGAAAAACAATCCTAATAGCCCAATAATAGCCAAAACAATAAGAGCAACAAGAACATCAACAACAAAAACATGAACAACAAGAACAAGAACAACATGAACAAGAACAATAAGAATAAATGACAACAAAACAAATTAACCTAATCAATCTGAATTAACCTAACCAAGAAAGTGAGAATATTGAATATATTGGAAACTTTCTAAGTCTGAAGAAATAACATCTTATTGTCAAGTTCTGGGTAATAACTAATAGGACTGGCAATAGCCTGTAATCTTTTTTTCGGGGAGGAGGTAATGTAATCCTATTGGCCAACAACTCAAAACGAGGTAGCTCATTCCTTACTGAGGTTTTATTTGATATCATATGGCATCTAGTCAGTGTATTGTACTTCTATTATAGAGTAAATGCCATTTAAACTTTTTATGCATACATATTGAAAGCTTCTAAAATAGTATATTTCCATATGGGTTTTCAAAAGGCCTCTTTAATATTAGTTATCACTCCCCAAATCCTCTACCCTGCCTTCCCATTCCCCATTCCTTTTAATCCTTCCTGTTCCATTTTTCACTTCCATCCTTTAAAAACACTATCATCTATATACTGGAGTAATAGAATATGTAGAAATCTGGGTAATAATCAGCTGAAAGCTTTATTCATACTGTCTAGCTTTATAGTTCAGGAAGGTGCTACACATGCCACCAGAGGAGAAAAGAAATCAACAGATTTGACTCAGTTGTGAACCCTGAAAACCATAATAGTGAGTTGCCTGGCAAGATATGCCCACTGTTGGCAATAATGGCATGAATGTCATGGGGTAACCAACCATTTTTGAATGGATTTAAGTCCTGCTCCATGAGATAAAGTCCATTGGTCATAGGAAAATAGTAGTAGCGAAAAACCTACTGTTTTTGGTATTTTGAATGAGAATGGCTCATGTATACTTGGTTCCAGGTTGATTGGACTGTTTGGGAAGGATTAGGAGGGGTGGACTTGTTGTAGGTTGTGTGTCACTGTGGCTGGGCTTTGAGGTTTCAAAAGCCCAACTATTCTCAGTTCTCTGTCTCTCTCTTTCTCTCTCTCTCTCTCTTCCTCTCTCTCTCTCTCTCTCTCTCTCTCTCTGCCTCTGTCTACCTCTTGCTTGTGGATTAGATATAAGCTCTCAACTACTGTCCCAGCACTGTGCCTACCTGCTTGCTTCCACGCTCTCAACCATGATAGTCATGAAATCACCCTCTGAACTGTAAGCCCCAATAAAAATTTTCTTCTATAAGTTGCCTTGGTCTTATCACAGTAATAGAAAGGTCATTGAGACACTATTACTCTGATAAATGGACATAGCAATATAGTAATTTCTAATGACCTATTGCTATACTCATAGAACAAAGCATCATTCAACTCTCACCAGAGAAACTGTAGATGGCAATTTGCATTGGATCCACAATTGGCCAATGTGAAGAAGTGATTATGAGATGTATATATCATAGCTCTCCCCTCAACACTCAGTGGTCCATGTGAAAGGGGGTGTGGAAAGACAGTAGGGGCCAGAGGTGGTGGATGACTTAAGAAAGCAGTGCTTCCTAGACATGATAGCACAAGTACATGTATGAACTCACAGTGATTGTGATAGCTAGATCAAGCAAGAGAACAATTTCAGTATGGAGTGAGGGGGAGGAAGTCAGGAAGTTCCAACCCTAGCTGAGGAGCTATTGGCAATTGATGACTGATAGAAGAGAGAAAGTCCATTTTCTTCAAGAATGCAGTTACATGCTCTAGGAGGTGGCCTATATCCATGCACATACTTGCAACCCTGAGTGGACTCAGTGTGTTGTCAACAAGAACAGCAACAACCTCTTCCTCCTCCTTCTCCTCTTCCTCATGGCATTGAGACTGAATAGTGACAGGGGAGGTGGGGAGGAATTGGAGTACAGGGATTTTGTATACTGTATACATGTACAAGATTCTCAAATAATGAAAAATAAGAATTCATTAACATTAGCAATCAGGGAAATGCAGTTTAAAACAACTTTGAGATTTCATCTCATCTCTGTCAGAATGGCAATCATCAGGAAATCAAATGATAACAAATGCTGGTGAGGCTGTTGGGGAACGATAATCCTTATTGACTTTTAGTGGTAGTACAAACTGGTATGGTCACTGTGGAAAAACAGTATGAAGAGTCCTTAAAAAGTTGTGAATAGAACTATCATATGACTGAGCAAGTCAGCTACTGGGCATCTACCCAAAGGACTGTACATACATACACTTAGTTGTTCATGTTTGCTGTTGCTTAATTCATAGTAGCCAGGAAATGAGATCAGCTCATATGTCCATCAACTGATAGATGGAGATAAAAATGCGGTATATACTATAGAATTTTATTAAGCTGTGAATAAAAATAAAATTATGAAAATTTCAGGTACTGGATGAAACTGGAAACAATTGTGTTGATTGAGTTACTCAGACACAGAAAAACAAACACCACATGTGGACCTTAGCTTCTAATTTTGTGTGTTTAACTTGGAGTGCCCTTAGAAATCAGAACATTAGAAGGAGGCTACTGAGAGGGGCTGCCGGAAGGGAGAGGTCAGGGAATATAAAATTAGTAATATAAAAGTAGAGAGGGGTAGGAGGTTTAAAGGCTTAGAGGACAGAGACCCGAGGATGGAAGGTAACTAAAATGAAGGTGATATGAAAAAGATATAAACCATTACTCTCTTGTAACTAAATTTAGAAAATGTGTTTTACATTTAAAAAAAGTTTAAAGAGAGACACCTTTCATGGCTGGAAGAAATGTTCCTAGAAGCCATCGGCTGTTAAACAAAATCTTCTATGGCAGGAGTCAGAGAACTCCTTTGGAGTTGATGGTAATGGAGAGTTCAAAGGTCATTGCCCTCACAGTCTAGACTCTTGAGACTTCTCTTAGTTGCTCAGAATTAGATGATAAGACCTTATTGCTGAAGACTCTGTGCACTGTGGCTACTTGATATAAATAAATAAAGCTGGAACTGAGCTGGACGCTTTCTCTATGCTGGTGTTCACAGACCTGAAAGGCGTTATGCAGGAGAGAAGGAGGAGAAAAGGCATCAGTGGTCTTATCTTCCTAGGAATCTTGTGATCTATGAGACCAACTCACCATGCACAATGTGCTCACTTGTGCAATAATGGCATTACTGTCATGGGTGTAACCAATTATCCTCTGATTGGATTTGAGGCCCTGTGGTCAGGAACTCTATGCTGGTACGAGAAGCCTGGCCCTAAACCCATGCTGGAGGAGATCATAGGCCCTGAGGATAATAATGCAGAGATGAATATTATTGTTTAGCTAGACTGACATTGTATCAAACTGCTTTCTAAATATTTGCTTCTAGCTACAGACATCTTCTATTCTTGGCATTAATCAGAGAAACTCCTTTTCAGTGAATGGTGTTTAATGTGGAGACTCATGACTGTACAAGGTGATGAGAGTAAATGAGGGTCGCCAAACAAGACATTTACATCATCCCCTCTAAAGCACAGGGAAGATGGCAGAAGAGGACTAGAAATAAGGTAAGAGATGGGGACAAGGGCTATAAAATGCCATCTTCAGGACAAGACACAGCCCTTGAAATTATGAATTCATAGAGCAACTAGGGATGCCTGCACTAGGCTTATCAATAGCTTTACACAGACTGAAGAGAAGCTCTACCCTTTTCTGCTGAACTATTTGTAAAGGATAGATTCTGGAAGGGGAGGCATCATTGCTTTTATCTGTGCACCCACTGGTGGTCCCACTAAGTGTCATTGGGTAGTTCCAATCCAATGGTCATACAAATGGCCCAGGGTCACCAAACAAAATCAAAAGCCATGAATTTGGTAAAGGGACAGTAAAGGGGGAGTTGTTGAATAGAAATCAGAGGGAGATAAGAGAAGATGTGGGGAAAGAGTAATCAGAATATATCATATATGTGTATGGAATTATCAAAAAAATCAATCAAAATATATTTAAAGAATATGATGATACACAATGTTTAATAATCAAATCAGAGAATGAATGCGTCTCTCTCCTTAAACACTTATTTCTTTGTGTTGGGAAACTTCGAAGTCTTATCTTCCAGTTCTTTACAAAATATATAACACATTGTTGTGGACTGTAGTTTCCCTTTTATGCTGTAGACCACTAGGACTTAATCTATATTTTAGTACTATTCATCTAACCTGCTTCTGTGCCCCCTCTTCCTCATCCTTCCCAACTTCCAGTGACTAATATTCTTCTTCCTATTCTTCTGACTTCAGCTTTCTCAGTTTACACACACACACACACACACACACACACACGCACACACACACACACGCACAACCTAACTGGAGTCTGATTAAGTTTGGTTGGGCCATAGGTGCCAGTGCTGAGTCCTGAAAGAAGCAGCAATCATTACTCAAAGTGCATCACACATGAAAAAATGACCAGACCAGGTGTGAGACCAATGCCATGACTCCTCAAGGGAAAATACCATTTCTGCCTCACAGGGCTCGTTAAAGACTCTGGGAGATATGCCTGTGAGCTGGTTTGCACAAATGTTTTGGTCCCTTGAATTCTTTAAGTGAGGAGTGTATGCCATGGGCTCTCCTGAGGGATATATGAGAAGGCAGATTGTGTTGCTATCTTAGGCAGCACTGACAATGGGAAACAACAAATTAAGGATCCCATAATCCTTTACTTAGGCAAAAATTTGAGATCTGACTTCCTTGTTCTAAGTGACTTGATACTCAACAAACCAGTGTCTTAGGGCCCTGCTTTGCCTGGGTGGCTTCATATTACAAGCATTTCTGACTTCATTTTGAGTGTAAATGTAGAGACAGAGTGGACTTGGCACCTTGGAGGACATGTAATCACACCTCTGTCTGACACCACTCATGAGGCAGACTGGTAAATAACTTATCCCTAAAAGCATAAAGAAGGCCACACTATAAAAGTAGTTTTGGGACCATAAGAGCAAAACCATATCAGAAAAATCCTGTCCATGAAGTTATTGAATAATATAGACTGGGGAAGCACACAGCACCCTCCCTGAGTCCCATCAAGAGGACACCTAATACTGGGGCGGCAACACAACATAGTGATCTATTATCACCTGTTGTGTGAATCAAGGGGCCAGCAGGTAGAGAGCTATCAACTGCCTTGAGAGTTTTATCTTGGCTCAGACTTCACTGCTGGTGCAGCCTAGTTGAACCTGCTTGTCCACTGTTTGTCTGTCTGGATTCTGTCCTGTACCTTTCCTGTATGACCTTCTTGATCCTATACCTCACCCTTACAGCTTGACTCAACCCTGGTGCTCAATACTGAGTTGCATCTGTTGTAACTCAACAACTTTGATACTTAATTCTCACAGAGACTCTGCATCTATCAGCCTCCTCCCTCTGTCTCCAGTTAGACCTCTTTGAGTTCCTTTAAGTCTACTTTTACTCTTTGATTCTGGATCTATCTATCTATCTATCTATCTATCTATCTATCTATCTATCTATC
>NW_021604587.1:5212463-5216724 GCF_004785775.1 Grammomys surdaster
ATCTATCTATCTATCTATCTATCTATCTATCTATCTATCTATCTATCTATCTATCATCATCATCCATCTATCCATCTGTCTTTATACAGTGTGTGTCTACCTACCTACAGTGTGATGTGCAGTATGTAATCTGAGAGTTAATATTAGTAATTAAGGGTAGAATAAAAGGATCTGTGCAAATGACCAGTTGTCAAAGTAAATCAGGAAAATGTGGAAATGGCTGCCAAGTAAATCAATGAGCATGTGAATTTGTTAGTAAATTCTGATACTGTGGAAAACCATAAACTTGTTGATTTTTTTTTGACACAATGTGATCATGAAACAGATGTCTTCACTCCCCTGTACTTCAGAAAAATCTTTCTAAGTCTATTTTCAGTTGGCCAATTTACTGTCTCAAGAGCAAGGGGAAATGCCTGCTGTTTGGCTGACTTTCTGATGAAGATCAATGAGGGCCAGTGGTAGAGTACAGGTACGTTACTTTGTCCAGCTGACTCATCTACCACATTCCTGATCTGTGACCTTGGCAATGTGACAGTCGTGCTCCTTCCATGGGAAAGTGAAGTGTATTCCCCCCTACTCTCAATCTGGACTGGTCCTGTGACTTGCTTTGATGAAAAAAAAGCGGTAGAAATGATAAGCCCATGAGGACCAGGGTGGAATGTCATGGTCTGAGTGTGAAACGTTCACCAGAGACACACAGATTAAACACTTGGTCTCCAAATGCTGGCACTGTTTGGAAAAGCAGTGAAACCCTCAGGAGATGGAGCCTCTCTGGAGAAACTGGGTCACTGGGAACAGGCCCTGGAACATTGTGGCGGACCCCACTTCCTGTTCACTCTCTGCTTTATCAGTGTAGATACATGACCAGCTAGCCTCCTGCTCCTGCTCCCCTGCCCTGCCTACCTGCTGCCATGATGGACTATATCCTTCTAGAACTGTGAGCCAACATAAATCCTCTCTTCCTTCAGTTGCCTTTGTCAGGGTGTTTTATCATAACCACAAGAAAGAAACTACAACACAACTTGGCCAGTTTTAAAAAACTCTGTTAGTGTGAGTGTGGATGTTAGAGAATTATTGTTTAATTTACACTTTCCTTGTTACTAGTGAGATAATGTTAGTAATACGTTTCACAGTTTTTAAAAATTAAGTTAATGAATCAATTTTGAAATGACAGATAAAATTTCATGTACCCACTATGTACAATATGGTATTTTTAAGTGTGTGTATATTGTAGAACGAATGAGTACACCTAGCTAATTAACAATTACATGCCTGTGTCGAGCAATGATGCTTATTGCTTTAAGCTGCTGAATTCTGAGTAACTTGTCATGTGGCCTTGCTATCATAGTATATAACTGAAAGAAAACACAGATGACAGGCTAGGGGGCAAGTCAGGGTTCATGTAAGGACCTGAGATTACAAACTGTGCTACTGTGCCTGAAATGGGCTTCCCGGAACAGTCTTCACCAGCTCCTGGAGTGTCCAAGTGACATGAGGCTCTGTCCCCCAAACTCACGAGTCTTCTGAGAGTCAGAGCAGGCGCCGTCTGCTCCCTCCACTCCATTGATGTGTACCTGGGAGTGCCTTTGCCATCTCCCTCATCTTTCCAGCATGCTTCTCCTTTCATTTTCTTTTCTCATCTGATTCCTTCTCCACACTCTCTTCTTCCTCCTCTTCCATTCATTCTCTTCTTCTTTCTTCTTACTTTTCCTTTTTTTTCTTTTCCTTTTTTTCAGGGCAAGGTTGAGGGTGGGCAAAGCCTTGCTGTATAGCATAGGTTGGTCTGGAACTCATTCTATAGTCCAGACTGGCCTTAATTCACTTGAAACCTCCTGTCTAAGCCTCCCAAATGCAGCATTTACAGATGTAAATTCGTCATGCACAGCCTCAAAGTATCTATTTCTAAATATAATGAAAGCATACATAACATATAGTATAATAGGCTGGACGCCTGTAATGACCATTCCCCCCACCCGCCATTGATGCAGACCATGGGCTTGAGACTATGTTCAAAATGCTAGATAAGTTATCATATTTAGCCCTCAAATGGTCTATTATTCTCTCCATTTTGGGTAGAGAGGCATACAGCCATTGAGTCACTTCTCAGTTAAGAGGCACAACCACAGTTCAATTCAAGTTGCTGCTTCTGAACTTCTGACTTTACTCTTGCCCTCACTACTGTCTATTCCCCAACTCTGAGAATTGTGCAGAAGAAAGTGGGCTGCTTCATTTTATTCATCAACTTGGCTGGGCCAGAAAACATGGACGTATTTTAATTTATGAAATATTTTAAGCATTACCACAGTTTTGATGAATAATACAATACGTCTTATATGGTCTCTACATAAACCTTAAAATGCTAACTACATTCCAGACTTCAGAGGTTTTAAGTCTTTGCACATATAATGGAAGCCCTTTCCAAAATCCTTACTTCTTTACCTTCTTGAAGATTCATGATTTGACTATTTTTGATGTTGGGCAGTAGTCCACTTATAATGCCTTGTAAATTATTTACCCATGAGTGGTAGTTTTGTAGAGAGAATCTCTTACTCTTATAAGCAACACCTACCTGTCAATAAGAAAAAAAGCTTATGGCTGATGAACTGAGGCAGAAAATAGGAGGCTGTATATCTGGCAGGGATAGAGAGAACTGTGGGAAATATTCAGAGACCAGGAGACTCACCTGGGAATGCTGAGGAGACAGAAGTCAACCAGCAGGAAGCTGAACTCAGGGTAAAATAAAGGGGAAATTCACCCTAGGAACTCTAAGTAGAGGGATGTAAGACAAGAAGGGAAAACAGCCATATAGCTGAACCCAGGGTAGACTAAAGGGATAATAAGTTAAGAGTAAGTCAGGGAACAAGCTGAAGATATGGCCTAGGCATTTATTAATAAATAGTTAGTCTCAGAGTCATCATACAGGGACCAGGGGCTGGAAGGAAAATGGATTTATCCTTTACAGTATTTTATTAATGATTTTTGTGAATATCACACATAATTTGAAGAGAAAAACTCTTATGTATTGTTTCCTTATGTCCATGCGAGAGTTTTTCTGGGATTCTCACATAGGAATGAGTATGGATGGGGTGTAGTTATAAGCTGTCTTTTGTATCGTGGGAACGTTTCTCATATTCAATAGCCTCCTTAACACTTGATGATAGCAAATTCAGCATCAAACCTACGGCATCAGTGTGAAATGGCATCTTATCGATTCCTTTTGTTTTGTTTTCATTGTTATGATCAAGGTATTTTCATATGCTTAACTCCTTCAGGGCTTGTTTTCTGTTAATTTGCTGTTCATAGCCTTGATACCTTTTTTTTTTTTTAATCTGGGATATTCATTTTCTGCTAAACTTACAACTTTTAAAAAATGAACATTGAGTTTTACTCCTCCTTCTCTTTAAAATTCGTTGCATATGCCTTTTAGTTTGTGGCTTGATGTTATTTACTGTCACTTTTGTTGAAAAAATTTAAATGTATTGTATTAGATTTGTCAGTCTTTTCCTTTATGGTTTAAAGCAGTTGTTCTCTATCTGTGAGTCACGATCTCTTTGAGGGGTAGGGATCACACATCAGATATCCTGCATATCAAGTATTTACATTATGATTTATAACAATAGAAAAATTACAGTTGTGAAGTAGCAATGGGACAATTTTATGGTTGGGGGTCACCACAACATGAGGAACTGTATTAAAGTGTTGCAGCATTAGGAAGGTTGCGAACCACTGGTTTAGAGTCTTGTTTAAGAATGCAACCTGATGTCAGGATCATAGAGATATTTCCCACACATGTTTCTCATAGGCTCAGACAATTTAAGACTCTATTTGTGCTCAGGATGGAGGGTGGATGTCTAGCTTTTCTCACACCGGTGCCACGCACCACTTATTGAATGTCACCATTCCATCTTTCATTTTTATTGCAGTTCCTCTCATGTCAGGAGATTCTTTTTTGTGCTGTCTCTGTGCTCTTTATTCTGTTTTTTAAATTGTTTTAAAAATTACTATTTTACATGTGTACGTATGTGCTTGAATGTGTATGCATATATTATGTATGTGCAGAAATCTATGGAGGTCAGAAGATGATGTCAAATCTCCTGGAACTGGAGATACAGATGGTTATGAGACATCAACTGGGTGCTGGGAACTAAGGAAACTAAACCCAGTTCCTCTGCAAGAGCTCATGTGGTCTTAACCACTGAAACATCTCTCCAACCCCTTGATATTCTCTCTCTCTCTCTCTCTCTCTCTCTCTCTCTCTCTC
>NW_021604587.1:5216824-5223454 GCF_004785775.1 Grammomys surdaster
TCGTTCCTTCCTTCCTTTCTTTCTTTCTTTCTTTCTTTCTTTCTTTCTTTCTTTCTTTCTTTCTTTCTCCCTTTCTCTCTTTCTTTCCTTTTTTTCTTCCCTCCAAAGCTTTCCCACCTTGCTTTGCTTTTGTTGTTAATCTGGTTCTTAATTTTCTGCATCTCATTTCTTTATCCTTTTTTCTCATCTCTTCTTCACGTTCTTCTATTCTTAGCCTTATGGTTTTCTATATCAACTTTAGGATTGTCTATCTTGTTTTACTGTAAAATTCTACTGAAACTTTCATTGATTGTAATTGCATTGAATCAATAGATTAATCTGACATTTTCTGATGGTCCTATCCACTTATCCATGAACTTTGTTTGCCTCTCTACAAAGAGTGACTTTGCTAGGTTTTATGATTTTCTTACATTTTTCTGAGATTTACAATTATTTGATCATCTATGAGCTATAACAGTGTTGAATAAAAGGGATGGTTGATTAACATTTTTATCTTGCCCCAACTGAAGAGAACGTTCTCAAAGTTTCACCATTAGGAATATTTGCTGTAAATTTTTGATAAAAATTCTATTATTTTCAATTCAATAAGCATCTCTGTACCTTCAGCCACACTAGACATTATCTCATTTATTGAGATTATATTTCAAAGGCTGCATACTTCAAACACGATTGTTGTTTATTCTCATGTTTATGGAGACTGTTCTTGAGTTGAGGCAACATTTCACTCATCATTTATTTTTCTTTTTATATTAATGTTATATCTATATATATATTCACCACTCTGAACAAACTGCATATTTTTTTCAAGACTAATCCACAAAATTAATTATATATGATATACTTATATCTTGGTTTTGAATTTTGTTGGCTGTGTTCCCTCCTCAGGCTTTGGGATGTTGGGTTGAAGAATTTTGATGTGATCTTTCCTATTTTATTTCCTTTCTCCCCATTGGACCTATTTCCTGGTTATTGTTTTTATAATTTGTTTTGGTTGTGAGTATCATATCTAGGCTATCTGGGCTCTTTGATGGGGTTTAAGGTTCTGGTTTCACAGACTATCAAGAGAAGTCAGATTTAGTCACAAGGCAGCATGCAGCTTGGGAAGTTTCTATGCAGCTTGGTTGTCCTCCATTCTCCCTTTGTTCTAGCTCTTTGTACAGCCAGAGCTTCACAGCAGCCATCTGGAGGCTTTTCATCTATGTCTCTGGAGATGGAAAGCTCACCATCGGGCATATAATAGCTTAAATGTAGAGAATGTCCAACTAGCTTGACATGAGTCATGTTTGCTGTGTAAGGTCAGGCTTACAAGCATAGATGAGAACGGATATCCTGGATGAGCTGGTGATTAGTAGGAGCCTGCAAAGCTGCTTTCGTGAAGCCTGGGGTTTGTTTTGTTTTGTGGAAGTGAGGGAACCTCTTCATCTTTATAAGGCTATGTTTTCTAAGACTTCATTTTTGCAGTTAATCCCATCTCTCATGCATGAGGCGATTTTGTGTTGAACTTCTCTTTCCATCAGTAACAGAAATATGGAAAGCTTAAGCTTGTGTTGTGCGTGATCTCCTTTTCTCCTTAGACATTCACATAAAAGAGTGGGTGTCTGGGCACATGAGTAGTGGGGCTCTACATTTGCAGCTTCGTTAGGCATTCTCCTACTTTGGACCCAATGGAGGAGTTTTTGCCTTCACGTCTGGAGAAATCCCTTTATTGAAATTTGCAATGACATGTGCCTCCACTGAGGGAGTGCCTACGGGCTCTGCTACATATCTCCATCGCCTAAGGCAAACCTTCAAGGCAAGAGCGTTAATTTATTCTATACCAGGGAATCTGATATGGGCACCATCAATGCCTCACTAAACATTTTGTAGAATATCATATTTGTCTGTCATAGTTGGGTACATTTCTTCTCTCTTGAGAGGATTATTGCCACTGGAAGACCATAAAATCCATGTGTGAACATGCACAAAATTAGCTTTCAAAGCAAATATGATTATACAAATGTACAGGTATTTTACAATCTTTATAGTGTTCTTCCCAACGCTTAAGTTTGCCTTATGTCTATTTCCACAGCTGAAGGAGCAACATACATGATAGGCATTTATGTAGTCTAGGTGGAGGACTAGAGACTGATATTTGCCCAAGGACTATAAATGACTAAGAATGTTTATGAGTGTTGCTAAGCTCTAGCTTGGCTATAGAACAAATGCTGAGATAATTTTCAACTAGGAGGTCTTATCAGTGCTCAAATGAATGCAGAAGTTTGGTCAATGTCTCTGAAAATGCTTTGAATGTTATTACCCAAAAGTGACTTCAAATGAGTTCATAAAGACATAAGAGAAAGATGTTTTTCTCTTCCTAAGCCGTAAAGTATCGCTAGAGTAAATAAAGTATGAGTACACCAACATGGCAGGAGCAAGCAAGCTAGAGAGGGAGATTTCTCTTGCGTGTTCTTCCATGACCTGTTGCATAGGGTTCTTTAAAATGAAATATGACATTTAATAAGGAAAAAACCATAATCCACTGAAAATCTTTCATATTTGAAGGTTTAACTATATTATCAATCAAATTAGCTTCCATAGACGAGAGTGGTTCTCAGCCTACATTTGCCGTCCCCCTCCCTTGACTTTGGCTGTTTGGGAGTAATAAATATATTCTCTCTTCCTGAATTTATAGCAAGCTTTTTATGGCCCGGGATTGTGTCTAGTCCAAAATTTCTTCCTCTTTAGGGCTTAATAGATAGAATGCACAGCATCCTCTCTGCCCCATAAATATCACCAATGGCAGGAATGACATTTCCGTGGCAAGTACTTGTCAAAGACATGTTATGCAAGAGGGGTTTTTATGGACAACAGCACGGTAATGGAGTTCAGATCCACGGCACATCACCAGATATTCTCTTAAAGCTGAGTGAGGTGCGATAGTACTGACCAAACGTGTCCTGCAAACCTTGTGAGTAGCAGGCAGCTCTAAATACAGACAGCTGTCAAGGCCACTCAACAGCATGCCCGAAAAGGTAGGCTACCAATCCATCAACCAGCTAATCAGTGTTGACTGAATGCCAGCCAGGAAAAGAACTGCTGTTAGATCCTAAGGCCTCCCAGCAAATCAATTATATCTGTTGTGTACATTATTGGTGCCTGTTAAATATGCAATAGTTCCTTCCTTTTCTGTAATTTGGATTATCATTTTGTTGGGCCAAAATGTCATTCTCTGATTGCAAGCTAGGGGAAAATTATACTTTGTGAAATTTTCAACTCTGTTTCAGAAATATGTCTGGAGCTCTAATATTGCAAATAGTTATTGAGTGGTCCACAAGGGGACGAATATACTACAAAATGCAGTCAAACATAGGACAGGACATATTGCAAGCAGTGCTGCATATGTATGAAGCTTGTTTTCATGAACAGTCCTTGGCTTGGTGTTTTAAATATGTCCTATTAAACATGCTTACTTGAAGGAAAACAGATTAATCAGTAAGAACAGGGGCCATGATAGGATGCTTTAAAATGCTCAGGAAAGCCCAGGGAGCATGCTGCTATTAAATTTGGTTTCCTGCCCAAGGACTACATTTCAGTCACTTGCTTGAGGGTGCTTTGTTGTATTTTCTTCTTTCCCCAGTAATGGGATCTTGGGATAGATGGCTGCTGCCACTGCTGATGCTTGTGCAGTGATTGCCCCTGGGCTCTAACTAGCCTCTACAGCAGGCAGCATGGCTAGAATCAATAGCAGCATGCTCCTCTGGGTCAGCAGTAGGCACCTTTATTGAAGGCTTAGTGCATGCTGATATGAGCATTGCTTAAGAGACCATAAAGTCTGAATGGGTGTGCAGCATCACATTTGATGTTCATGTCCAGAAAAAGTCACACAAGGAGGCAGTGCCATGTCCCTGTGATGGTGCAGCTGGCAGAAGGCTCTGGTAGAACAATAGCAGATCTTGTGCTGGCCAAGGGCAGGTGCTGAACTCAAGGCTACCGTGTCTCTGGGTGAAAACATTCTTTGGGTATAATGGAATCGGGACCCTTGTCTGTGACCCTGGGTCATTTCTCACCCAACCACAGTCTGTCCTCTTTTTTCTCTCAGCAACACAGTCTCTTCTCCTTCATAAGCCTTTTTAGGATGCTGTTCCCTACACTGTCTCTGACTTCTGAACCATATGTCCAGGGCACTTTTCAAATGCATTCTGTACCTCTCCCTTTCTTCCATCTTTTTTGTTCTTCCTTCTAGCTCTACCTATTTGTCCCTACCACTTACTAACCGTGTGACCTTGTACACATGGCATAAGCTATGTGCTTAGGGATCATGCTGGTAATTAAGATTGTTGGGATAATTAGATTAATGCACACAAGGCATTAAAATGACTGTGCCTTAGAGATAGTAAGATTAGCTCAATGTGTATTAGCCTGCCGTGTAGTGTTCGCCTTGGATTCAGCCAGTGTTATGATGATTCAGGTGTGTGCTTTCTCCTCATACAATCTGGAAAGCTCCTCAGAAGCTTGCCTAGCAAAACTAGTGCTTTCGCGAATATTGAACTTAACTTCCCTGTCTATTCATTGCCTGTTTCTATTTCCCTCTGCATTTCAAGCTTATTTCTCATTTTAATGTTATGGCTGGATCAGGAAGTGTTCTCAGTAGGCTTCTGCGTTAAAGGCTTGGTTGCCAGCTGGAATTTTTTTTGGGAGGTGAAGGAAACAAGAGGTGGGGGTCTAGCTGGAGGAGAACTGACATGCAGGGGCTAGATTTGCCCTGGCTTTTCTTTGTCTCTCTGCTTCCTGTTAACCATAAGGCGAACTGCTTTTGCTCAACCATACTTCTACCACCACAACAGTCTGCCTTTCCCAATGCCCAAGGATAGAGCCAGATGGTCATGGACTGAAATCCCCGAAGCCGGGAACCCAAAGAAAATGTTCTACTTTTAAATAGTTTCCCTTAGATACTTGACACGACAAAAGATCTGATGCACAGTAGAACGGAAACCTGTATACAAAAATGGAGAAAGCTTTCATGTTTTCATCTCTCAGCTTTGACAACAAATAACTCATAACCTGTTTCATTCCCTCAACACTCAGACCATTCTCCACCTGCTGAAGTCGACACCAGGCACAATGTCCTTTCATTCTGCAGGAAACTTTTAGGAATATATCCTGCACATGGAAGAAAGACTATTTCATGCCAGGTAGATGCCAGCTTTCTGGGTCAAGGTTCTCCCAGTGTAGTATGCTTATTGTACTACCTCGTACCATTAGCTACAATCTCTCTTGTTTGTGAGGTCATGAGTTTAGCCTGCCATCATCAGATCTTTGCAATACGAGATGCAGTGGACGAAAGTATTGGAGAATGACTTGATAATTGGGGGAAAGGTATTTATTGCTCAGAGTAGATGGACATTTTGTCCCGAGTCATTGGTTTCCTAGGACACAAGCAGTATGCTTGCCTGATTCACTGGGACTGTGTCTCTGGTAAACTTGTCACTTGGGAATTCTTACTGCTGACAGTGATAGATTTTTCATTACACTAAACACTAATTAGATCTAATTAGAGGCTGTTAGCCTGTTTAAAATGGAACTTTCAAGAACAAGCTTGGAAATGAAAATATTTAAGAGATAAGGCATTTTCTTAGAGGTTTTTCTTTTTCTGGAGGAAGATTTCTACACATATCACATGAGAAGATTTAGCTTGTAAAGTAAAAGATGACCTTTCTCTAATCCATAGTTCCAGAGAAGCCAAGTAACAAGGAGGGCTTAAGTCCCCGAGGGAGGACTCCTTGGGAAAAGGAAATAGATTTCCGGGGTGGGCTGGGGGTGGATGCGGATGATGGGGGGATGGGGACATGGAGGGAGAGAATACCAGAAGAGATGACTAGAATTGGTGATGCAATTCAGGGGCGAGGTAGAAACCCAGTGCAATGGAAACTCTGTGGACTCTACAAGAGGTACATTGAACCCGAACAAGCTGTTCTCTGTGACCAGGCAAGGCCTCAAGGGGAGGGATTGCGACACCAACCCAGCCACAAAACCTCTGATCTACCTCTGTCATGCCTTTAGGATGTGCTGGGGATGGAGCCTAGCATAAACATCATCAGAGAGACAAGAGAGATTTCATCTAGCAACTGATGGGAGAAGATGCAGAGTCTACAACCAAATATTAGTTGGGGCTTGGGGAGTTTGGCAGAGTAAGGAGAGGAAGGATGGAACAGAGGGGTCAGCGACACCACAAGAACACAGCCCACAGAATAAACTGACTCAAGTGAACTCACAGAGATCAGGAGGCCTTTACGGGTCTGACCTAGGGGCTCTGCATATATGTTATGGTTGTATAGCTTGATGTTCTTGTGGGATTCCTCAGTGGAGCAGGGGCTGCCTGGCTTTGGGATCCTTCTCCCCCTACTGGGTTGCCCCATTCAGCTTTAATGTGCCTGTTCTTATTGTAGCTTGCTATGTTGTATTTGGTTGATATCTCTGGAAAGTCTGCTCTTTTCTGAGGGGAGGGGAAAGAGAAGGTAGAGGGGAGAGACTAGGAGGAGGGGAGAGAGGGAGGGAGGGGGAAAAGAAGGTAGAGGGGAGAGACTAGGAGGAGGGGAGAGAGGGAGGGGGGAAGAGAAGGTAGAGGGGAGAGACTAGGAGGAGGGGAGAGAG
>NW_021604587.1:5223854-5309617 GCF_004785775.1 Grammomys surdaster
GGGGGAAGAGAAGGTAGAGGGGAGAGACTAGGAGGAGGGGAGAGAGGGAGGGAGGGGGAAGAGAAGGTAGAGGGGAGAGACTAGGAGGAGGGGAGAGAGGGAGGGAGGGGGAAGAGAAGGTAGAGGGGAGAGACTAGGAGGAGGGGAGAGAGGGAGGGAGGGGGAAGAGAAGGTAGAGGGGAGAGACTAGGAGGAGGGGAGAGAGGGAGGGAGGGGAAGTTGCAGTTGGGATTAATATATGGGAGATGAATAAATTAAAAAAAGATAAAGAAAGTTTGGCTTGGAGGAGACCGGGGAAGCCACTCACCCTTTCTCAATCTATCCCTATCACTAAGCTGAAGAAGATAACTTCTGCTTTGTCTATAGGTTAGAAGCAAAAGCAATGGAGACAGCGCTCTGCGCCTGTGTGCTTCCATGCTGTGAACTGAAATGCATAAGCTTTTATGACCTTTGTCCAAGGGTGGCGGTAATGTGGAAGGAGTGGTTTTATTTATGACTTAATTTACTTTAAAATTTAAATTAGTTTTTTTACTGATACACAAACTGTAGACATCGCCATCACCGTGTGTCATTTCAGTACATCCCGTTTAGACAGGGTTTAACATCGCAGGCTTCGCAAACATTTAACCATTTCATGTTGATGGGAATACTTTAAACCCTCTACTCTAGCTTTTGAAATACATAAAGACCATTGTCATTGTTAGTCACCTTACTCTGCAGTTCTTCACCTTTAACTGGGATTTAGTTCCCACTGAGCAAACTTTCCTTATGCACCAGGTTTGAAATAAAGTATTTTTTTTTCTTGGAGTAATCCAAAACCATAAAATTCTGAATATTATTCATGTGCAGCTAACCATGTAAGCAAGATATTTACCTAAAGAAAAACAATAGAAGCCACATTTATGTGGTCAGTAGCAAAATAGGATGAAGAAAGACGATACCTTCAGATGGACCATGTCGGTTTGTAGTTCAAGACTCTGTCAATCACACATCTTTGGAAAGGACTACCATGACTGTTATGATGTTATAGCAGAGATAGCTTTAAAGAATTGTCAACACAGACACACTGGTGATTACTGGAGTCAAGCTGGTTGTGGTGGTGCATGCCTTTAATCTCAGGACTAGGGAGGCAGAGGCAAATAGAATGAGTTTGAGGCCAGCCTGGTCTACATAGTGAGCTCCATGACAGCCAAAGTTACACAGTGAGTCTCGGTCTCAAAACAACAAACGTTTCTCTGAATAGCTTTAATTAATAGAACAAGTGGATTTTTTTAATAGAACAAATGGACTCTTAAATCACTGTACAGTAACTTGAGAAAAGCTTTCTTGTTTCTGCTTTTTTCCTTATCTGTAATAGGTTGGATTGGAAAACAATTTCTATTTCATAAGAACAAGATAATCAAAAGATAATTCTTGAGGGGCATTGTAATACTAAAAATCCAAGGGTTTAGAAACAAAGCCACTGTGAAGAAGACCATACATCACACTGCACAGTGTTTGTATATGACTTTGCTGCTGACACCCAAGCCTAAACAGAGCAAAATAAACTCCAGAGGCTAAGAGCAAGATGTTCTCAAGACTCAGTTTACCTGTTGAACCAGTCATCTGTGTATCGAGGGTATGGATAGGGGTCATTGCTGCTGAAGTCATAACTTGCATCAGAGTTCTGAAAGACACAAGGTATCTCAGGTCAGTAAAGCTGCAAACACGTAAAGCGGGCTGATGCTCTGAGCGCACCATGTTATGTCTATAACTCCTCTCTGGAGGGGGTGCTAGTGCTCTGTGTAATTGCATTTTGCATATGTTTTTATTTATAATATATAATTATTCATTTGCATATATTGCATTTTGCAAGGACAGGCATTTTCAAAATTGGGACAGAACTTGTGTCCCCTTAGTTCAAGCCTTCAAAGACTTGGCAAATGGGAGGCCTGTGTTCTCCAGGTCTTAGCTTCTCTTTAAGTTGGGGTAACCCTTGTGTGTTAGGAAGCTCCACCTAGAATCCAGGGCTTAGGCTAAGCGTCTTTGACACTTTTGTTCACTGGTGGCCAGACGCTTTATTTTTCGTGTCACGAGTGAGGCAGCCTTTATTTTGTAAGTTCTGCTTTATGCTGAAGGCTTCCTTCCATAAGGCTACTTCTCATTTCCTTTCCTCTCAATGTGTTAACTGTTTTCTTGTCTCCCACATTGAACACAGTTAGTCTCATTTATTGTCTTTATAAAGACCATGAATAATTCAGTGTATGCCAAAGACTTAGATAAGGATGACAACTCAGTGCTGGCATCCCTGCCCTTATGCCTCTTAGAGCCTAGTTGGAGGAGCAAACATCAATCAAATGTTGAACAACTAAACATGTAATTGTATATTTTCATAATCATGTTCTCTTACACCCTATGAGAGTCAGGAGTGTGAAATTCTGTCTTTCTGTAACTTCCTTTTTCCATGTGAGATGTTTGCCACATCAACTAATCTGGACTCTATTCAGTCATCTCTCAGTGAGGTTGTACTGTCCTTAGGTGTCTATTTAGTTTGTTTTTACTCTTGGCCTATGTTATGAGATGCCTACTCTTACTGAGTGAATAATCCAGTCCTTTCCCATTGCCTTCTCTGCTTTCCCAGGAAGGCTGGTCTGTGAAAGTTTTTTTCTCTATTGTTTCTTCTCTTTTGGGTTTTGTAAGGGAAACTCCAGAAGGCTTCTTGATTCACACTGGGTGAGGAAAAAGTTTCCATCTTCAGTGTTTCCTTGATTCCATAGTGTTTTCTTGATTCACACTGAGTTAGGAAAGAGATTTTCCTTCCATCTTCAGTGTCTCCTTGATTCCATAGTCCTGAGACATTTTAATAACTTTTATGTGCTCTTTTGTGAGGTAAAAATACTTTGGTATGTGACACACTCTAATTTGAAAAGCTAATGTTTCAGTGTTGTCATGCTTTGGACAGGATATTGACTAATTCCAGTTATTTTTGTTTGACTTGTTGGGTTATGAAGAGCTGCTAGCCATCACTGTTTGCAGCGGTCAGAATTGTAGTACAGGCTGAGTACCCAGAATCTCCAACTGTGAAATGTGTAATTCCAACACAGGAAACTATTTGTGAACTGGGGAGATGTCAAAAGTAGAAGCAAATCCCACATCTGACCTCATGGTTAAAGTATAGATATGCCAAGAATATTATATCAAATTATCTTATGAATCTCAAGGTATGTATAAAACATAAGTGATTTTCATGTTTAGACTTGGGTTCCATCCCCCAAATAGCTCATATGTATGTAACTATTCTTAAGTAAAAATATTCTCAATCCTAAATACTGTGGTCTCATGCATTTCAGATGAGGGATACTCAAATTGTATTACTTTATTTAAATAACTATTAGTCTGAGTATCCTCAAATTTGGTCCTTTGAGCCTTTTAAAGTGTCTATCCCTTTTTCTCCCCAAGAATCTAGGTCATTATCTGTGATGCTTAATCTTCATTGCCAACTTGAATGGATTTAGAATTGCCTAGGAGACAAACATGTAGCTGTCTTTATTAGGGCATTTCCAGAGAAATTTAGTTGATGATGGGCAATCTACCCCAGCTTTGGCTAAGGGTTCTGGACTGGATAAAAAAGAAAAAAAGGAGAAAGTAAACCGATAAGCATCCGTCTTGTCCCTCTGCTTCCTGACTGTGGTTGTAGTGTGACTCAGATGCTTCACGAACCCACTGTCACAATGAGCCATAGTCACCAGCATACTTCATCACCACAGTGGACTGTTTTCTCAGACTGTAAGCTCAAACAACCCTTTTTTCCCTTATGCTGCTTCAATCCCAGTATTAAGAAAAGTGACTAACATGTCATCCAACTCCAGGTCTTCAGTGGAGGTCTCCGTCAGCACTGGCCACAGGTTCTGTGCCCCACTTGCAGCCAAAACCAGTCTCAGATCCTTCATTCACCTGCAAAGCTTCAGTCTGTGTCTTGTCGATAGTCTTTGTCTCTAGGGCTGCCTGCTTTCTCAGATTTAACATTTCTCCATCTTGAGTTTCTTTGAGGTATTTGCATTTCAGCTTCTTTTTCTTTTTAAAAAAGAAAGTTATTTTGAAGTAACTTATTTGTCTTCTGAGAATATGTTGTTCTTAACCTTCTCTGAAGTTTTCAGAGATTGAGCACTCTTAGGTGGAGTGAGTAGGACTGGGCAGGAATATTGAAACATGTCCATATAGAATCTAAATATACAAATGTATACATTTATATATTAATACATTTATTATATAAAATTATACATATATATAATGTATAAATATATATTTATAAAAATATAAAAATAAATATAAATGTATATAATTTTTTCTTTCCTGTTGGGCTTCAGAGTTGAGATTGAGACTTAAGCAATAGATCTTGAAACACATTTAATAACTCTGATTGGTTTCTCCATAGAAGTGATTAAGATTTTATGGTTTAGAGTGAGCTGGCCACAACATTCAGCTTAAGTAGCACTTGTGAGGTTCTTGGAGGGAGCCCCAAGGGCTGCTTCTTTCTTATGAGCTTGGGGGATGGGTGCAGGCTAGAATAGCAACTTGACTTAGGTCTTGGCTCATTCTATCACAGGGGCATGGATTACAGATCAGAAAGGATTCTGTGAGGCACCTCATCTTACAGTCTTGTGGTAGCCCTGCCCTGTACCTCACTGATCTCCTATCTTAGATAAAGAAATAGCAGAATATTTTGTGGAGGTTGAGATTGCTGGCAACCAGCTAGCTAGGAAGTTCTTATGGTCAGGATGATGAGGACTCAGGGTTTGAGCTAGTGCTTCATGAACTGACAAGTGAGGTCCACAGGAAAGACAGTGTTGAGGAAGACTGTGGGGACCACGGCAGTGAGCTAGTACCATGATTCCTACCTTCTCCTTCTTAACCCTGAGTATGCTTGAGTAAGTTGATACACACAGCATCAACATGTGTGGAGGTACCCACCGAGGCCAGAGGGTATCAGGTCTCCCAGACCTAGAATTATTGGCAGTTGGGAGCCTGATTTGGATGCTGGAGACCAAGCCCCATTTTCTGTAAGGGCAGTAATCACTCCTGTGCTTGCTACCTAAATGACTGATTTGGTAAGTGGTCTACACATATCTTCCAGTTATGCTTGGGGTTGAGATCTCTTGGCTACCATTCCTGGCACTGGAGAAGTTGCTGTTCTAAAAATGTATGTATTAGAAGGAAGGCCTGAGAGATTTTGAAAAAAACTTGCAACTAAAAAGCCTTGAACCCTGTGAATATTTTTATAAAAAGAAGAACGACCCTGCATTGTCTGGGGTCATATTTGCCTCCCAACATCAAAATAGATGGTGGTTTTAACAAACCTGATAATTTTGTTGATTCTTTATAATGAATTTGATGACTAACCCTTAGTTCCTTGAGTAAGAGTCTGCAGTGAACATTAAGGAAGGTAAATCATTGTTCTGCGTAGGCTGTATATTTTCTGGCCCCCAATCTAATGGTTTATAGCAAGAAAGGACACAAAGCAATACTTTCAAAAGTTCTGTTTATTTTTATAGGCAAATGGAATCATTGATCGGCTAGAATGACAATGTGTCTGTTATAAAATTATCTGTGTACAAGAAAGGTAAACTGGCCTTGAATTATATTGAACTTTCTCTATGGCAGCCATAGAAAATATTGAGAAGTTGTGAGGATTGTAGTCAATTGATTGCTCTGGCTATTTCAGGTCTAGCTAGATACTTGTTTACATTCTTATGACTTCTTTATAAAATACATTGTTATATTTTCCTGCCTTAGAAAATATGAGCTGTTTGACAAATATAACTTAATCTTCCATGATTCAGGCTTGTGGTGATTCAGCGGTCATTAAGAACTTGAATTGTCCTTGTGCCATGCAACAGACAGGAAAGGTTGGGCTGAATCCAGGGTGACCTCAGGACTTCCCTACAAGTTATTTCTGGGAGAAGCTACTGAACACAACTCTTTTTTTTTCTTCTCTTCTTAAAGTTCATTGCAAAGAGTGGAGGACAAACACCTCTCAGGTATTCAGTAATTCAATAACCAAAGACCAAGTTTCTGAATATTTGAGTACATAGGAAGTGAGACTTACTTCATTCTTAGCTATAAAGTTCAATCATGAGAGTTCTAGTCAGTGTTTGCCCTCATACACTCGCTGTGCAGAGGGTGAATGTGTGTACCTAGTTATGAAAGAACAAGGGAGGTACTGATTTCCACAGCCTCTTTCATTTCTTATAATTGGAGCTATGCTTCTGTGATGCAGGTTGACCAAAGGCTCACTTCAGATGATGGGGCCAGTGCCAACGTGAAGGCTGAGGAGGAAGAAGGGGACTTGAGCTCAGGGGCAACTATGTTCATTGATTTCATGTTACAATGAAGTTTCTGAAGCCCTTAAGGTTGAAGGTGGATCTGATGTTGCCATCCTACCATCAAAGCTAGACTTGCATGCCTCAGGGCCCAGAGAGGTCTTCTGGTCAGACTTTGCAAGTCCCTTTAGACTTCAGACAGTAGCCTGATGGAGAAGGGAGAAGTGCCAGAGTCGGAGAGACCTGATTTTGGATCTAGACCAGGGTTGGCCTAGAAGGATAAAACATAAGGACAGATGGATTGCAGCTTGTTCTCTCTTACTGCCTCCCCTCACGCTGAAGAAGAATGGAATTTGTTACGCATTTAGTATGAAAACATTTTGCACAATGTAACACATCATTTTTATCTACCCATTTGAAAATGTGATGGTCATTTATTATTTATTTGTTTCGTCATCTTAATTACCTCATTCTTTAGGCCTTTAACTTCTTAGTGTCTGGACTGATGCTGTTTTGAGGCTTGGCTACAGTCAGTCTGCTTCTTTGTGGGGACAACAGAGCCTGCCTTCTTCCCCTAACACTGTTGTTAATGTTCTCACTGCCAGATGCTCCTCTGGTCCAGGCCCATCAGACAAGAGTCAGAGCAGCACGGCACATTGCAACTGGATAAGTGATATTATTTGAAGACCCTTTCCTTTAAAGTTAGCTTCTGTACAACTACACACACATAAAAGTCTCTGGAAAAGCAAATATGCAGGCATACAAAATGTTGCCACTGGTGGTGATTTGAATAGGAATGTCCCCATAGACTCATGTGTTTGAATGCTTGGCCATAGGGAGTGGCACTATTAGAAGGAGTGGCCTTGTTGAAGTAGGTGTGGTTTTGTTGGAGGAAGTGTGTCACTGTGGAGGTGGGCTTTGAAGTCTTATAAGCTCAAGCCAGGCCCAGGGACACAGACTCCTTCTGCTGCCTGTGGATCAAGATGTAGAAGTCTTTGCTCCTCCAGCATCATGTCTGCCTGCATACTGCCGAGCTTCCTGCCATGATGATAATGGACTAAACCATCAAGAGTGTGGAACCCTGGTACTATTGCATGAGATTTCTAGAAGAAACTGCTGTCTTTATGGGAAAGAACTTGACAAATTCAAAACCAAAACTGTTACCAAAGGTTAGTTACCAGTTAGGACCACAGCTGTTTGTCTTTCTTGTCTGTGAAGTGTTTCACTTCACAATTTTAACCTCTTCTTCTTATTTTGATTACAATAATATGGCTTACAGCTTGTTAATTTTTTGTATATACAGTTTTATTGTGATAGCTAATTCCCCTTCTTCATTGCAAATAATTTATTCACAATAAACAGAAGAATTAAACAGTAGTTTAAGGCTTGCAAAACCTCTCTTGGAAAGAGTTTGTGGGACCTTGATCCATGTTAGATGCCATTTGTGATCCGAGGCTACGATAGCCCACATTCTAAAGTCTCACAGGGATCCTGTCTTCCTGGGTAACCCCTTTCACTAGGGGACCTGTGCTCTCTAGGTACGATGGAGCTGCTGAAAGGAATCTGATACAAACAAGTCTGACCTCATTGTGAGGTGTTTGTAGCTTACTCTCTCAAGCCTCATACCCACAGAGAAGGGTTGATAGGCAGGTAGATCACAAACTGTGGCCAGCACTCTATTGGCTGAAGGCCCTTGTTGGCGGTGCACCACCTCTTGTTCTTCCTTCTTTTCAGAAACAAATAACCTACTTGTTCTCAGGTCACTGTTCTAGGTAGAAGGCATGCAGAAGACACTGCTCAGGGGAGATGGGTGTGTGGTACACATAAGTGCCTGTATACAGGTCTCAGTCATATTTTTTTTAAAGAAATATCTTTTTTTGAGAGTGTCACACATGTATATTATGAAATACAATGTTTATCCCTATTTCTCCCTGCAATTCCCCACAAGATCACCAAATTAGTGGTAGCACAAAAGCCGTTTGACCATGCTAGGCTTGAGTATTAGTTGGCATATGTAATCAGGGCACCCACTGATAGGATGGCTCAGATCAGTTTTTGAACAACAAGGAACAAATCTAAGGTTTGATCACAATCCCGAGAAAGTAGTTTCTGAAACTAGGGCTCTGGTACACAGTTGAGCAAGACATGCCTTGCCCAAGGCGTACAACTGGAGCTACAGATGTGCTCGGTGGCACTTTAGAAAGAGGCCCTGCCACTTTCTCACCCACCTGCCCAGAAGAGCACCTTTTCAAATTGTGTGCTGCTTTGCAATTCACCAGCTGGTAAAGAGTGCTTGCTTCAGTCCCACACTAGTGCATCATGTATGCGCTGGAGTATCTATCAGTCACAATAAGAGATAGGTCTACATTGTTGTAGTTAGAGGAGTCTGGACCCCAGAGAAGTCAGACAGGAAGATAAGATGTCTCCAGTGAAATATAATACAAGACTTAAACAATGTCTCAAACAATAGGTGTGTGTGTGTGTGTGTGTGTGTGACTTGGGTGTAGCGTGGCATGTGGTTAATTGTCAAGGCAATCCCAAGCTACAGGCATTCAGAATAAGAAACATCACTTATGTCCCTTTGTTCTGGATTGCTACTTTCCCCAAAGGCATTTAACCAAATAACCCAGCTAGGAGCTGTGTAACAGTATTAGCTCAAATTGCACTGTGTTCATGGGCTAATGAAAGAGAAATGAGCTTCCCCAGATAGACTTTAAACCACAACCATATTGCCCCAGTGCAAAGCTCATCTATATGGAAACTGAGCAGCAAAATAGTCCAGTCCATTAGTGCCTAAAGAATTTTGCTACTGCGCCTACTTGCATCGAATATGGTCATGGCTGAACGTTCCCAACTGTGTCTATTTTGATTTTCCTCAAATAATTCTCCCACATGCGCTAGTTTAACGATAATGTTCAGCTCACTTTTGACTGAAACCAGCATTAAGGGGATTTATGTCTATATTAAGCCTGGCTGTAAAACTTAATGAAATTTAACATTTCTCTGCCACTCCAAAAATTAAAAAAAAAAAGGTGGGGGGTGATGCTCAGTCAGAGGTTTGTTTGCAATTTTCCCTTATGTGCTCGAGGTTTCCAAGGTCATTCATGTTCTTTCTTCCAGAGTGCTCTCTGCTGGTAGATTTGACATCTCCCCTCATTATGTCTTGGAAATTCTAGTGACTTCTCTAGGTACTGACACAGACTCTAGATACTAAGATGTATCTAGATAATGATGTATCGTAATAGCGAGGACATATGAGTACTAGCATGCATCAGGCCACGTCACTGTGGCTGGACTTCTTGCATTTTCCAAAGCTGAGTGGGTCCGGTCTGTGGGACTGGATGCCACCCTTATCAGCAGGATTGGGAGAAGTGTCAAGCACTGAATCTAAGAGGAGATAATGATGATGATGACAGCAATGACAATCATTTCTAAAGGTTAGCACACAGTGTCCTAAAGTAACAGTGTCTTAATTAGTTTTAAAAGATTAGAACTTTTTTTTTCCTGAGATATTTTTCTGAAGCCTGTGGTGCACATGTTGATGAAAGGGTGGGCAGATGTTCAAAGAAGTAGCCACGCTGTCCTTGGAGCCCCTTTTATGATGACCACTGTCTAGGCCTCCTCCCATTGTTGCTGGAGCTCAGATGGCCAGTGATGCATATAGTCCCTCACACACATTTGTGTGTGTGTTTGTGTGTTCATGGGCATGTTTATGCATGTGTATGTGGAAGCCAGACAGCAAGCTTGGAATGTGTTCCTTGGGTGATGCTGACTGTGTGTGTGTGTGTGTGTGTGTGTGTGTATAGGATGGTGAGGCAGGGTCTTCCCCCACCCCCTCACTGGCCTGGAACTCACAAGTAGGCTAAATCGGCTGGCCAATAATCCCCAGAGTTCAGCTGGCATCTACCTCCTCAGCTGTGGGATTACAAGCATATTCCATTGTACTGGCTTTCTTTTACGTGGGTTCTGGGAATCGAACTCAGGTTTCATGCTTGTTTGGCAGTACTCTATACCACCCGAGCTCTCTCAGTTCTACCATACAGCATGTGTTTCTGGGGATGACCTTGGGAAGCTGCAACTCATAAGAATTCATCTTCCGAAGTTCACTCCGAAAGGCTTGAAGACTCAGGTGGGGAAAAGTAAACAACTTTGTTTTCAGCAGTCACACCTTGAACTGAGCATGTCCTTCCCAGTATGCCTATATTAAGTTTGGCTGTAAAACTTAATTAAGTCTAGCTTTTCTCCAGCATCCTGAACACTATTTACAGTCAGAGCTTTGTTTGAAATCTTTCTTCTTCACTATGTGGAATGAGAGTCATAGTGGTATGAGCAGTTTCTATGAGGTAGCCAATCATGTAATTTTAATATTTGACAACTATAATACATTTGTTAGCCTCTATTGATGCTTCTTAAGCAATCATATATTGCAATAAAATTTCCAATGTGTTGGTAAGAGTGGGTTTTTTTTTTTTTGAGTGACTGGGGTCATAAGGGTGATGCCCTTGCAAGAGGGATTAGTGCTCTTATAAAAGAGGCCCTGGAGAGCTTGTTTTCACCTCACCACAGGGGGATGGTATAAGAAAGCACTAATAACACACAGACCAGGTCCTCGCAGACACTGAGTGTGCTGGTCCTATGATCCTGGGCTTGCAGCTTTCAGAACTACGAATTAACCTTTGTTGTTTATAAATGATTCAGTCTGAGCTATTTTGTTATAGCAACCAAAATAAAGAAACTTTGTTACCCTGTGTGTTTTAAGTATTTAAAATAAGACCTTAAAAATGATGGTCATGAACATTTGTTGGTTGTATGACTTGGTGCAATTTCTTTGAAAAGAGAATTGGCAATATCTATCAAATTAAAAAATGAACTATTTGATCTAATGATCCCATTCCTAAGAATGTACTCTAAAAGTACACTTGCATATTTGCATGCATGCCTATGTGAATTATATATTCAATTGTATATTACATATTTGAATTATTGAAGATATTTATGAGTATAATATTAAAAGACTAAAAGTATCCCAAATAATCAATATTGGAGATGAGTTAAATAAAGTATAATTCACAAAGATGCAAAATTCTGTTCCTCTGGAAAAGGATGTAGTACCAGACTTGCAATAAGCTCCTTCCCAAGAAATATGGTGAAGATGGCCATGTGCACAGTAGACTGTATAATGAGTTTCACTTATGTGGATGAGAGGCATATACTTTATAATAAGTTCATAAAATATTTAGAATACACAGAATGCAAAGAAGCAAAGGCACAGGCTGGAGTGCTTTGCCTCTGTGGAGAGGCATGGTGTCTGGGTTGGAAGACATGGCTTTCATTACATCACTTCCTAGTGTAAATGCTGCCTGTCATAACAATAGCAGGTGATACACAGTGTTACATGATTGATTCATGCCAGAGACTCTTTCAGATGTTCTGTGTGCAATGGTTTCTCTTCATGATGATCTTACTTACACGGCACTCAACATCACTCGTATGCCATGAGCACACACACTGAGGTACAGGGAAGCTGACTGTTGCCAGAGGTCACACAGAGGATGAGGGAGAAAGCAAAGACTGGGAGGGAGAAGTCTGGCTCCTGGCCTCTTCTTCTTCCACTGCAAACTTGATTTCTTTACTCTGGAATCGTAACCATTACTTTCAAGTGCACTGCTTAAAAGAGAAGACTGAATCTCCACCAAATGAAAAAAACAAAACCAACTTAGTATCTTTACTCTGCAGAGCAGTAACAGATCGTTCTCTTTAAATCCAACTGTCATTCTGTTTAAATCTAAGTGTACTGAGCTGATAAGTTAGCTTCAGTTACATCAAGACACGATTTACAAGAGCTGGGGACACATGTCTTTTTCTTTGCTAGGTCAATTCATTGTTCTTTAACAGCATGGTTTTATTTAGTGAATTCTTTCATCTGAGGTTGATAGAATACCTTTTGGGCCTAACATGACAAGCAGGCTCCCAACAAGGAAGCTCTTTTGCGTTCTAAACTAGTTTGTTCTCTGTTGGCTCTACCGTTCTGTATGGAAGTAGGATTTAAAAAAAAAATTAAATTTTGGAATGGAGAAAGGCTCAGCATTTAAGAGCAAGTACTTCTCTTGAAGAGAACCCAAAGTCAGTTCCCAGCATTCACATTGGTCAGCTCAACTCCGGCTCCAGAGCAACTGATAACCTCTTCTGGCCTCTGTAGGCGACCACACTCACCTGCACAAAGTCTCACACAAACATGCAAGCATAAACATTATTAAACCATTTCAACAACAACAACAACAACACCTCTAAACTAAAGCTTAACTCTAGATGAGACAAATGATATGGGTGCCTGATGTCTCAGAAGGTGAAATCTTGGGCTCCCTTATCCCCTTTTTCGTTCTTAGGAGCGCTTCAGCATCGAAGATGGCTCCTGGGTTCTTAAGCAGAGTTTGAAACTCATTGGCTGGGGATGGAATTTTGTAAATTGCCATTGTAGTATCTCTAGAATGTGCACAAGTGTGCACATGACCTCTAGAATGCACACTAGTGTTCACGTGACCTCTAGAATGTGCACTAGTGTTCACGTGACCTCTAGAATGTGCACTAGGGTGAATGATGGACGCTTAGTCCACTCCTTGTGCTTGCTGCTTTCAGAAGGCCATGGGAATCTTTAACAGGTGGTGCCTCCCGAAAGTCCCAGACATGTCCACGTGGAGCATTGTGGGACCCTGCTCCCTCCTTCTCTTTCACCTCCAGTCCATGAGGTGAACAGTTTAGCTGTGCCTCCTCCACACAGGCTCCAAAGGACCTGTCAGAAACCTCTAGAACCATGTGCTCTCTTTCAGTTGACAATGCAGGTATTAGTACAGTGACAGGAAGCTGTGTAGTGCTGATGCTTAGCTCTGGGCCCACTCCCCACTTTACATAATCTGGTATTCTAGGAAGGACTGTAGCTCTTTGAAAAACACCCCATCATCCTTCTTATGTGACAAAGTGTCTGCTAAGTGCTTCCTTGGTTAACACTTCCCCCAACCTTGGTGATCCTGCTTGTCTAACAGAGGCAAGCATCGGCTTCAGTTGCTCTGGTGCCGTTTACAGTCAGCCTTACTGTGTCAAGATTGCTTTTCTCTTTGAAATAGTGATTTGTAGTTTCCCTTTAAATTATACCTATTTAATGTTAAAAAGTGAGTCAATTTAAGAAGACATACCAGGTAAATACTATGACCAGTCACAAAAATTGCATGGCTGATAGATGGCTGGGAAGGAGGTAATGAAGAAATACATAGCTCTGGCTTTTCCAGTTATCAGCTGAGTCAGCTTTAAACATGGCTCTGAAATTACCTATCTACACGAGAGATTTAGAAAGAAATGGAAAAGATATTATGCCTAGAACTCTCAGGAGAGCTGTTTGGCATTATGACACAATGACTTCAATCTTTTTCATCCTGTAGGCTGTTGGTCTTCAGGGGTTCCTAGCCTTCACACATTAATTCAGCCAATTGCTTATTTGACAGACATTTATAAAGTACCTGATACTTTTCAGACATTGTGCAAGTCGCAATTAACTAATAGCAAGCCCTTAGCTTTACTAACCCTCAGGGTGTCAACACTAGTTGTGGAATTTTTAATTGAGTTGTTAGTTACCAGTTGGCAGTGATCTCTACCTCAGGCTGCACAAGAAAAATCACCCGGGGCTGGAGAGATGGCTTGGCCATTAAAACTTGCCTCATAATCAAAACATCAAGAAAATCACCTGGAGGACTTTTAGAAACATAAATACTGGGGTATAGAAAGATGGCATAGTGATTAAGAGCACTTCCTGTTCTTGCAGGAGACCTAGATTGGGTTCCCAGCACCTCCTACAGGTGACTCATAACTGTCTGCAGCTCTACTTCTGGGGCATCTGATACTCTTTTCAGACCTCTGAAGTCACTGTACTCATGTAGTGCACATAAACTTACAAATAAAAATAAATAAAGGAAATATAAATACTGAACAGGGCCCTTTGTGGTGATGAAATAGCCTATCATTCCTATTCCATAAAAGCTGAACCATGTCTCTTTCCTCCCTGTCAACAGTGTACGGAAGGACCTGGTATCTTATCCTTATTTTCTTTGTATTCCTACTCAGCACAGGGATAAAACCTGCTAGGTGTAGCAAGATGTCATCATTTCCTCAAAGAGAAACCATCCATTGCATTTCTCCTTTTGCTAGAAGGCCTTTGGAGGAGAAGAGAAAATGTCTTGTGAGATAGCATCCCCATGACTAGTGAACCTTGCACCACTCCCACAAACCGATAAAAGAGCATGCGACTGGGGGCAGCTCTCTGCTGGTATTTGCCCCTCCCCTTTCTGTAGAAAAGCCTCTGAGATGGATGGTTAATCTTATCAATTTGACTGTATTTGGGGTCACCTAGGAGACATGATTCCAAACAAGTAAGTTCTTTGAAGGTACTTTTAGAGATCTCTGTATGTGGGTGGCATCATCCATGGTCTGGAGTCAGAGGCTGAAGAAAAAGGAGAAAGCAAGGCGAGCACCAGTGTTCATCTTTCTCTGCTTCCTAGCCATGGTTACAATGTAACCAGCCACTCCACTGTCCACTATGTTTCCCACCACAGGCTGTATCCCTTCTTAAACTCTAAACTCTGAGTGAAAATAAATCTTTTTTCCAATGCAGTGGCTTTGGGTTTACTGTCTAAGGCAGGGATGGCTTTTGTGGAAATTGTTCTGCGAAATAATAATAATAATAATAACGGTGATGACGATAGTAAAAGTTCACTGTGAAGGGTGTTCTGCTAGTAAACACACTTTGAACACTAAGATATAAATTAGTTTTGCCTCTTCATGTTTAAAATAAAGTTCCTGCTAACACTTTATTTTTATTTATTTATTTTTTAATAAAAAATTGTATTTACTTAGAAGCATTCAGAATGTCAACAAAACAGCCGCAATTTTTTTTTTTTGCAATTACAGAGTGGTATTCAGTTAACAGAACAACAATTATCTTTGTATAAGCTGCATCAGAGACAATTGAAGATGGAAAGAAAAACCCAAAAATAAAACCAAAAGAAAAGAAAAGCAAAAACCAAACTGCTGTCCCCATATATAACTAATTTGTGCTGTGCACCAACAAGAACCTGCTTTAAATCTCCATGCCAATTTACAACCCCCAGACTGTACCAGGCAAGGTTATTGAAAATACCACCAGGACAGGGCTATCTAAAGACACATTCGGTAGTGTGTTAACTATACAAAAAAAAGACACTGTACAGTTTAAAGACAAATCTTACACAGCCTTACATTTCAATTTTTTTCTTTAAAAGGAGTAAGTTGTGTACAGGGGGGTTAAATGCTTTATAGACAAGAAAAAACTGCGCTAGAACCAACGTATTCATCATCATCATCTTCATCTTCATCTTCTTCCTCCTCTTCCTCATCCTCTTCATCTTCCTCATCATCTTCCTCTTCCTTCTTTTTCTTGCTCTTTTCAGCCTTGACCACCCCCTTTTTCACTGCATCAGGTTTTCCTTTAGCTCTGTAGGCAGCAATATCCTTCTCATACTTCTCCTTCAGCTTGGCAGCCTTCTTCTCGTCGGGCTGCTTGTCATCCGCTGCAGTGTTGTTCCACATCTCTCCTAGCTTCTTTGCAACATCACCAATGGATAAGCCAGGATGCTCGCCTTTGATTTTTGGGCGGTACTCAGAACAGAACAAGAAGAAGGTCGAAGGAGGCCTCTTGGGTGCATTGGGGTCCTTGAACTTCTTTTTGGTCTCCCCTTTGGGAGGGATGTAGGTTTTCATTTCTCTTTTATAACGAGCCTTGTCAGCCTTTGCCATATCTTCAAATTTCCCCTTTTCTTTAGCAGACATAGTCTTCCATCTCTCTGAGCACTTCTTGGAGAACTCTGAGAAGTTGACAGAAACATCTGGGTGCTTCTTCTTGTGCTCCTCCCGGCAGGTTTGCACAAAGAATGCATATGAGGACATTTTGCCTCTCGGCTTCTTAGGATCTCCTTTGCCCATGTTTAGTTGATTTTCCTCCGCGAGGCACAGAGTCTCCCAGTGCCCGTCCGGCTCTCGCTTGCCCCGGCGCTGTCTCTATGGAGCTCAATGTACTGCCCTGCTAACACTTTAAATCACATCTAATTGTAGGGAAAATGCCAAGTTGCATTAGCAGCAATAGGAGTTAAAAACGTCCTTCTAAAATGTGTTTAAACTTGTTGGGTGTGGTGATGCAACCCTATAACTTCAGTACTCAGGAGGCTGAGTCAGAGACTTGTAAGTTCAAGTCCAGCCTGGGGTATATAGTGACTCCCTGCCTTAAGAAACATTGAAAAATTATCTTTATTTCTCAATGCATGCTTTCCCTACCTCCTGCCTCTTTTCTGTGACATGTTTTCAGGACTTTAACAAAAGATATGGACAAACTGAAGTTGGTACAAAGAGCTGTAATTTGGATTTTATCAGACGAAGTGCACATGGGTACCCATAAGGATGTTGTGACTCTGTGCTCTCAGACAGCATGAAAACTTGGTCCATGGGGCCCAAAGCAATTCCAAGGTCACAAATGGATCTAAGCCATGATCTATTCACCTGGGCGACAGTCCTAGAATAGTCCATTCTCCCAGCCTTGTGCCTGCTTTATTTCCCAGGGGCCTTTGTTGCTGAAATCTGTGTCACCCAGGATGACCAACTTGACTTTAAGTGAGCTGCAGCATGAACTACTTGTAGACAGTGCTTGTGAGTGTGAACAGATTCTTCCACATTCCACAAAAGGATTGCATATATTATATTCTCTAACACCAGAAATGAATTTCCGTGAAAACAGAAGGCAAGTGGCTTTCTGCAGTATGGCAAGCTAACTGGCCTGGCTTCTGTGCTCTTCGCCTAGGAAGAGTTCTTACAGAAGCCCTGGTTAATATTCGGTTGATAGCAAAGAAGAGACACAGGATTCTGAGAGGCCGTGTTTAGTCTTGGTAACTTCTTGAGAGAGGTAGAGAGGGTCACCTAGGATGGCTTCGGGGATGCCCTGCCGCTTTGGAACAGAAGGAGAGAACTCAGGGACTGAGCAGAATGTCCCTGCAGCTCAGGAACTGGCAGGCTGCAAGGTGCCGTGGCAGCGAGGAGCTGGCTCCGGAGGCAGTTCCTGGCTGGTTCTCACAGTTCCACAAAGCCTTACGTCAGCAACCACGTAAATTAACACCGAGACAGCGAGACTCAGCTCAGGGAGAAGAAATGCAAGGTGATGGTGCAGCCATGCCTCAATTTGTCTTGTCAAGGTGGCGAGGTATGAGTCAATTTGTGTTCCCTTCTTTCTAATTGGGTTTTCCTCCACGCCATAGATATTGCTAGCTTGGCCCCTTGGTAGGAGTTCTGTTTGCTTTGAGCGGCAGGCAAGGTCAAGGACACTACTTTTGAATCTGGATGCCCCAGGAGAGATGAAGTGATTAGTTTATGCCTTCCCCATCTCAATGATTATACAACTTCAATGTCACTTGCCTCTTCCCCCCACTTTTTTTGGCCCTAAAAATAGCAAAGATGAGTTCACCGATAGCTGAATCACCTCTTTCAAGGGGGTGTCCTGCGCAAGTATCATTTATTAGGAATTTCATCTGAAACGCATTTTATTCAATGTTTTTATTCACCTGTCAAAAGCACAGCTGTGTGGATATATATATCAGCCTGGGATCTGTTGCTGTGATATGCACATGCGTTGTATGTTCCGTCTGTGAATATCTGTGTGTATTCTTCTGCCCAAATCCATCTCACTAGAGACTCACCTTGAACAAGTTTAAGACTTGAATATTGTAACCCCCATTTCACAGGTCAGAAAACAGAGGCTCAGCAAGGCTGCAGGGCTTGCTCAAGGCTTTTCAGCTGGAAGTAGCTGGAGAGTGCTAGAACGGACACCTTTTGATTCAGACACATTCACTCTCAGGTTTACTGAATGACATTTGCAGAGCATTTTGATGATAGAGGGGAGAGAAAAAATTCTTGAGTCCACAAGACCACACTTAGCTCCGCTAGCTCAGTGTGGGGGCAGGAACATCAGGACCTAAAACGACCACAAGATGAGGACAGACAGTGGAGGGTCTTGGGCTTTGACACTACCTACTCTCATAATCATAATAAAGCAAAGATGTGCCCACAGTCTTCTCTCGGCTGTCTTTGTGTTTTGTACAGTTAATCTCGGCTTTCATGATTCTTTCGGAAGGACAACCTTGCTAAAAGAACGTGAGAATAGAAGGCCGTGACCTTGGGAGATGAGTGGGAAGAAAGCACAAGGCAGCCTATAAACACTGCAGTGTTTACAGCCGAGGAAAAGCTAAGGGCATCCGTTCCCTTTGATGAAGAAGTTGAGACTTACCTTTGAATGAGACTGACTTTATGTTCCCTGCTAATGTGAAATGTGGCCAAAAAAGGAGAGAAGTGATCCCCAACTGTTCTGGAGAAAGATTAAATGTGCTCCTGTTCCCTTTCACAGCGATTCATCATTTTAATTGGTTTTGATGCCAAAAACTTTGACAGCGTTTGCTGATGGGAATCCAACTTCATAATTCATAAACTATGGAAAAGTGATTACAGCTTCGTTTGGAGGCTGTGCACATACTTTATTAAGTTGCTACAAGATGGAATATCAGATCCAGATTAATCACACCATCCCCCTCACACTCTGGGTACTAGCAGGTGAATTATACGGAATCTCCTGGCAGGCAAGTGTTCGGGTCTAGCCTCTTCACAGATGGCAGGCTCCTGACTTCTGCCATTCGCTGACATCCCTGTGACCACCAGTGTTCTTAGCACTTTTAAGAACCAGGAGGAAAGAGTGTCTGACCTCCAGGCTCTCAACAGCTCTCATGAAAGTTCACCCCAGAATCTTAGGGTATCTAGAACCCAAGACCATGTTCAAACCACAGAGGCCAACAACTCATTCTCTGCTCTGTTTCTTTCATTCTGCATCACAGAACATCCTGTTCCTGTGCCCCGCAAAACCCTTTGTCTATTCCAAGCTCGTGTGTGCGTATTCACATGTGTCTCTCTCTCTGTGTGTATATGTGCACATCTGTGGCTCTGTGTGTATGTGTATGTTTATATGAGTGTGTGTGGCCCTCTGTGTGTGTCTGTGTGTATATGTGAGTGTGTGTCTCATGTATCTCTGTGTACATGTATATGTGTGTGTGTCTTCTCAATTCTATTGTGCATTTCTTCTCAATGTTTGATTCCATTCCTCAGATTGTTCTTCATCTCTAGAGCTGTCATGGCCAAGTATAAGTACTGGCTTCTTAATTTCATCGAGGTTGTTCATAGTCTGTTCACTTTCAGTTTCTCTCTAGTTTAGAGGTTACCTTGCTTTTAAGGGCCATCTGGTAAATGAGGGCCTGTCTCACATCTGCGTTTATTGTGGGAAAAGAATCATCAGTGATACATAAATGGGTGTGGCTGTATTACTATCTAACCTAACTCTCTTTCTTTCTTTCTTTCTTTCTTTCTTTCTTTCTTTCTTTCTTTCTTTCTTTCTTTCTTTCTTCCTTTCCTTCTCTCAGGATAAAGATTAAAAAAAAGGAAGGCTGCTATTTATAGAACTTGCCTGTAGGGGGCTGAGTCTCCTCCACAGATAGGTTGAGACTATAATTCTGATATAGAAGCCCAGGTTCTTCCCACCACTAATGAAAATGACCCCAGAAATAGTATCTTTGATGGTTAGGATGAGTCCTAATTCCAATGGCTGCTATTCTTCTGAAGCCAGGTGAAGAGACAGACACACAGAGACATCAGAAGGGAATGTAAAATAAGGTCTGGGACAGGAGCAACTATGTAGGCCAAACAATGCTAAGGGTGGCCAGCAGCTATAGAAGCCAGAGAAAGCATGGATCAGGCTCGCTGTCTAGAGTGACCACAGTGATCGCAGCTTGGCTTTGTATAAGCTTTATATATGGCTCTCAGGACTGTGAGAGAATGTGCTGCTTTAAGTCAGCCAGGTTGTGGCCACAGCAGACCCAGGAATATACCTGTGGCCCTGGTGCCCTGTTCCCACTGTGCTTCAGGCATCCCCACCGGTGCCTGGTCTCCCACTGTTTTTATTCATTTGGAGCGCTCATCTTCCTTAATGGTCAAAGTGGAAGTGAGCTATCCTCTGTTTAGAAGGGACCCTTCCCTCAGCGCAGCAGTCAGCTGCTGTGTTGGTTTGTAATACTTGTTCAGTATTCCAGTCACTGAGACTGGTCCATGGGTGTGGACTGCGATTTTGCCTTGAAAACCACCTACTATACAGGAGGTTCAGGCATCGTTTGTTTTGTTCATTTCAATATAGTCAACATCTTGAGAGCTATCAGGCAGAGCTTGCTTACATTCTATGCATTAATAAAATTATTAAAATGTAGGAATTTACTTTTAGAATTAGACAGAGCAATATAAGCATGACCCCAGAAGTTTCAAATCATCAAATACTTAACATTTAATTTCTCATTACTTGTGCTTTTATTCAACTAAAAATTGATATCAAAGTGGCAAGCCATTCTGCTAGACCAGCATAATTCCTTACTGTATTCTAAACCTCAGCCTTACAGCCACAGATGAGTGTAACTACTGCCCCTCATTAAAGAAGACTCTACAGGCAAGAGGAGCCCATGACAGGAAAACACAACTGGACCCAACCCAGAGACCAGCAGATTACAGGGGGCACACCCCCTGGATACATTTACATCATACCTCCTACATCTCTGGCTCAGGGAGTATTGCAGAATAGAGGGCAGAGAGATTGCAAGAACCAACACACCAGGAAATCTCCTGTGAAACACTCTCTCTGAGAAGTAGCTGCATAAACAAGGCTGGAATAACAGCAATATCAATGGATGTGTTAATGTGGAAGGGGGAAAATTTCACGGTGTGCCATCCATAGACAAAGAACTACAGGCAATTAAAGCCTACAGGGAGGAGAATTAGTCTTTCTCAGGATGAATGCCCTTATTGGTTGTCTAATACAGAGTGGTCAGCCTTGAAAACACACCCACACACATACAAGCGGGTGTGCGCATGTGCGAACACACACACACACACACACACACACACACATACACACACACACAGAGATTGATTCAGTAGGTTATATTTATATCTCTTTGTGAAAACACATAATATACACATCTATATATGCATATCATCATGATAATCATCAGAGAAAAAAGCTGTGAACTTGAGAGTGGGGACATGGGGGTGTTGAATAAGGGTAGCTAGGAAGGGCGGGAGAGAGGAAAGGTAGGAGAGAAAGTGACATAATTACTTCAATAAAAATATATTAAAATGATGATATCTCCAAACCTCCTTTAGTTTATTTCTTATTTTGGACACAGGGTCCGGCTGTGTTGCTCAGGGTAGTCTAGCCTTAGCTAGGTATCCCAGGCTGGCCTCCAACTACATAATCCTGTCTTTCCTTGTCAGGGCTGGCGTTGCTCAGCTGAGCCACCAGACTCGGCTCAAATGTTAGCGTTCTATGGTATCGTTTATATCATCACCTGCTGCTATAGAAACCATCAGCAGTACCGTTTGCATATTTTAATTATATTTTGCTATTGTTAAATTAAAAAAATAAGTGAAATATAGGGATATAAGACATCTGATTGATTGCAGACAAATACTGAAATGGATGCACAGTACAGATCGTAGGCGTGTTGTAAACAGTGGACCGTTAGCCCCAACTCAATATGTGCTAGATTTAATGTAGTCCTGCTTAATGACCATTGGAAGAGGTAGAAATTTAAAACTATTTTTCCCTTTGAAAAGAAATTTGAATTTGAGTTTATTTGGGATTGTATGATGATGATAATTTAAACTTTTAAAGTTTATAAAAATTATTATTTTTTTAGCGTTCTGCTAATAGATTATAGACCCTCTAGCCACACCCCTCTCTGAAATCAGGCCCCAATTCACCCCCTACAGCTCTTTTACTGGGGCAGAGTTGATAAAAAACCCTGCTGTGCTGTGCTGTGGCCTGCCTTACAACTGCAAAGCAAATTTATGGTCCTACTTAGTGCTTGCCTCCATGCAGCTTGACACATAGTTCAGGCTAGGCCATGTGGAATGCAGGTTGCTCAGCCCCATGAAAACTTGCAAGGGTTAGAAATCTGCTTTGTTCTTAGGTGCTGAAGGGTCTGTTTATCCTTGCAGACTCCAGTCATGCTCATGGTGCTGCCAGCTCTCCCAGCGGAGCTCATTTTCAGACCTGAAGGCTGCCTCCCTTTCAGGACCCATCTCCCAAGACAGGGCTTTGGAAGGATGAGGATATATTAGCTTCTTCCACAATCCATATTTAAGTCCTAGAATCTGGGAATATAGTCTTATATTCAAAATGCATATTTAATGCTCAACAGTGTAAACTGTGTATACACACACACACACACACACACACACACACACATTTTGGTCTTTTAAGACAGGTTTCCATGGAACTCTGTAAACCAGGTTGGCCTCAAACCTCGCAGAGATCTGCCTGCCTCTGACTCCTGAGTGCTGGGATTAAAGGCGTGCACCATCCCCTCAGCTTAACTGCATATATTTTCAAAAACAGAAAAAAAGGTATAATTTCATTTAAGCTTATTTCCATAATAAAATAGTAAATGATAAGATAAAACTCAAGAATTCTTTGCTTAGAAAGATTTATGAAACTTTTAAGACAGAGTGGATAGGGAACAGTAAAGAAAAATGAACCATCTTGGCTTAGACTGATAAAATACAAGGACTCCTTGGCTCAACGCCTTCGAGGACAGAGCAGGAGTTCCTCATCTGATACTGGAGACACGGCTGGATGGGCGCCAGGGCTGCACCAGGGAGATGGGCTTTCTCAGAGACACGGTTTCTTGGCCTCTAGAAAAATCAAGCTCTTTTGGTCTTTTTGCACCCTAAGGATAGTGAGATTTTTCCAAAGATTGAATAACCGCTGAGTTATCATAAGCAATCTTAGTTTCCTATGAAATCAAAGAGGTTTTATTTCTAATTGTGCAAGCTGGATATTATCCTAATGTCTCATAATAGAGACTGGAGAAGCAAATCATAGCGTAGCACACAATGGAAAGCCAAACAGGAACAAAAAGAGATGAAGTGGCTGATATATGCAACCACATGGAATAATCACAGATGCACCGTAAGGACACTGGCCCTTAGGACAGTCTAGAAAAGACAGCTCTATACAGTGTGCAACTCTATGGCTGCCAGTGATGGGAGAGCGAGGTTCACGGGAAGAGGAGCAACAGAGCATTGGGGGTGGGGGGAGAGCAGGGCTTGAAAGGGAATTCAGCTTTCTGATGGCAGTGGTATTTACATGATTTTTATCTTGTCAACAGTCACAGAATGCTGCACCCAAACCAAATTTTGCTCTTTGTAAATAAAATAAGAAATGATTAGCTACCAGACTAGTTTTATATAATTTAAACAAAATACCCATTTATAAGTTTAGAGACCCTTAGAATCATTCTTAAAGGAACTGGTGTGATTGCTGATGGAGTGGGTGAGGAAAGCTGTCAGGTGGTGGTCCACAAGATGGTAAAGAACGTTTTGGTTTTCAGGGCGCTTCATTATGGGGACAGACAGACACCACCCTTTCTTCCATAGTCAGGGTCTCTCAGGTTGAGAAAGAGCCTAACTCCACAGGGAAACAAAGCCTTGGAGCTGTAGTCATACTTAGTTGGAAAATGTGCTATTTCCTGGAGGATCAGATTCCTGAGCTGCGTGCTCTGCAGGGTGGAGCCTTTTTGGTTCTGAGAGGCGGCCTGTATTTTTTGATGTTCAGAGCTGTGTGGGTTTCTCAGCTCAGCTCTGTCTCTGTCCCTCACCAGTAGCTCATTAGCCAGAATTAAAGCTGAGGCTTGGCTGGCAAAAGAGGGTCCCATCAATTCATCTTCATCCCTGGCTAATTACAGCAATTGACATAAAACCGTTTCCATCCTTAAATCTATTAACTTGTACCGTGTTCAAGTCATATCCTCTCAGCTCTCATCAATGTTACTGTTTAAGAGGCTTAAAAAAATCGTATGTTTTATTTCTTATTATAGAAAATTCAAGTCGGCGGCCAGAAAATAAGGCCACACTGGTCTTAGCTTGACTGCTCTCTCAAAGACGCTGGGTAGCTTCTCATTCGCATTGCTTCTCTGGACTTTATTTCCCTTCTCTTTGAGGTCAAAATGGGAAAGGGTTCTCTTGAGACGACTAGGAAATATTTAAAGAATATTTTGAGGAGGGGATTAAAATAAAAATTGCACAATAAAATTGCATAACTGCATAATTAAAATTGCATATGCTCTTTGACGCAGCCATTTCCCTTCCAGGAATTTATTCTAATGGGATAATCACGCAAGCATGCAAAGATCCTCAAATCAGGCATGCGAATCACCCTGTCATTTCTAACAGTAAAGATTCAGAGGAAAACCAAGATGTCAATCATTATAGGTTGGTTAAATAAATTATGGTGTATCCGTACTGCAGGCGAGGCTATGTTGTTAAATAGAAGAGGAACTTGCATGATGATATGGTGTACTGTAGGACTCAGGTTTTAGAAGGAGAAAAATCTAGAAGGATTCATACACAACTGCCTCAGCACCCAAATTGGAAAGTGAATGGGATTTATAGAGGAGAAAGAAGCAAAGAAGAGAAGAGGGAAACTGCAGGTCTTCGTTGACTATTCTTCTATGAGTATGAATCACAATGGACACATATTAAAGTCTATGTTAAAAGACAAATATAAAGAACAAGGCAACAAGGATGCTTTCCTAAGAATCCAGAAAGGATGCTCAGACCTTGGAAGTGTGCACAGTGACTGAGGCTCTAGGATTCCTCCTTTCTAAGATTATACCGATATGGGGAACGGGATGGGCTGACATCTCATTGGTGGTCATTGGAAAAGCTGAGAGCTGAGGTTCTGGGATTGGATCACACATAAACACATTCACAGTAGCCACTGATTTCTGAATTGTCCCTATTACTAAAAATCACTTCTCTGTATGTGTAGCTTATGCACAGTAGGGTGGCTTGATGTATAGGAAGTGGATACATCATGTAATCATAGGCAATTAAGATTTTCATCACCTTAGAAAATTCGTTCACCATGTGACACACTTTTGGTCCATCTTTGGATGTCTCAGACAATCATCATGTAGATCACTACAGCATGTAATCCTGCTGGCTTAGAACACCTTGCAGATGGTAGCAAGTATGTATATGTTCCTTTGGGGTTTGTCTTCTTTAGTAACACGATGCTTTGTCATTTGTCTATTCTGTTGTTGTACTAGTTTTTATTTTGATGTGAGATAGTATTGTGTTGTACAAACCTATCATACATATACCAGTTTTTTACCTATTCAGTTCCAGATGGACATTAAATTCCTTTCATTTTGCTAATATAAATATAGCTGTTGTGTGGATGTCTTTCTATGAGTGCATGTTTCTTTTACTAGCGGGATTTGTGTATTTTACTGGCTATGTGAAAAGCGTGTGTGTGTGTGTGTGTGTTTGTGTGTGTGTGTTGATAGGAAGCTGCTAAACCTTTTCCTTGGGGGGTACTGCAGCATGGGTATTTGCTCCATAGAGGTTTGAGGTAGCAGATACGTTTGGCTGTTCTAAACACCTGTGCATGCCTATAAGCATTTGGCCTTGGATGAAAGATCATGGGACCATTTTAGCAGCAGCAAAGCTTGTGTTGAGCTTCCCCTTACCCACTCTAGCCCCCATCCATCCTTAAATCACAGGCACAGGAGACACATTGCCTCCCACAAGTCTAGTCCAGAAGACAAGTCTCTTTCTGCTTATGGTCCCTGGAACAGCAAAGTCTAAGAAGTCCTTTGTGTACTTAGTTTTCTATTTCCACAACAAATCACCATGACCAAGGCAACTTAAACAAGAAAGCATTCAATCTGGGGGGAGGGGTGCTCATGGTACAGAGAGTTAGAGTCTGAGACCATCATGGTGGGAAGCATGGCATCAGGCAGATAGACATGGTGCAGGAGTAGTAGCAGAGATTACACATTAAGATAACAACCATGAATCAGAGCGATATACCTGGGAATGGCGAGGGCTTTTGAAGCCTCAGATCCCACCCCCAGAGACACACCTCTGACAAAACCACTAACCCCTCCCAAGTAGTTCCACCAACAGGACCAAACAGTCAAATAAATGAGCCTTTGGGGGGCATTCTTCTTGAAACCATCACATCCCCAAACCTGAGCATACATCCATCACCCTATTCATAAGGCAAGGGATGTTGGCAGCTATGGAGGTAACATAGAGTTCACTTTCAAATGATCTGAAATGATTCATGTCAAGTGAAAAATGATTAAACAAATAAAAGCACAGTGGGTTACAAAAATCCACGTTTGATTTCATGTTTAGAAAAACCTCAACTCTGGTACAATTCCTCATTAGCCATTAAAGATACTCTGAGTGACTTGGTTGATGATCACCATCAGAAGACATTTGCTAGGCGCATGCTGTCACCTAGAGTATAATGAGCCTCTAGGTAGATATAGGTCTCTGCGTGGGATCCAATTGATGTCACTGTTGCTAAATATAATCCTATGAAAATCTTTGTAATTCCCGACACTCCACGACATGCAGAGGATTCTAGCATCCAGTTAGTTTCCAGATCAGCACTGCATTCTTTCTGATTAAGATCATAAATGCTACTCAAAGCTCTTTCTGGACCAGCCCAGGTCTTACTGATGCTGAAGAAGGAATTCCATGTGCTGTTCAGCCTGAGTCTGTTTCCTATTGAGGAGATCCCTTCAGGGCCTAGTGCCTGGCTGGCTGGTACCCTAATGAGACCTGCACAACTGGACAGTATCGTCATCAGCTCGACTTAGAGATGTTGGGCCTGTTTCTAGCATCTCATCTCAAGCGTTGAGTGTTCCCGAGGATTTTATTTTGTTTTATTAACAAAATAAAGACAGGGTTTTCAAGATAGGGTTTCTCTGTGTAGCCTTGGGTGTCCTAGACCAGGTTGGCCTCGAACTCACGGAGATCTGCCTGTTCTGTCTCCTAACTGCTGGGATTAAAGGTGTGCTCCACCACTGCCTGGATTTTTTTTTTTTGTTATTTTTTTGTTAAAGAGGAAGAGGTTTGTAATTGACTACATAATTTTTCATGTTTATTTATTTAAATCCTAATAGCTCTCTGGCAAAGAAATGTTCTCTTTACTGGCCACATTGAGAACAGGCCATACAAGTGCTCTGTTAGTGTGAGGTATGAGAGATAAATATTAGAACTTCTTTTGAGTTTGGTTAAAAGTTTTAGGTACTCTATTTAAGCCATTGTAAAAATGAGACATATACCTTACTCTCTTAACTATTTTCAGTGCTGAGTTCAGTAGTTTTAAAATATTTCAGTGTGGGCCTGGAGAGATGGTTCAGTGGATGACAGCACTGGCTGTTCTTGCAGAAGAACTAGGTTTGATTCCCTGCACCCACACGGAAATTTACAACTGTTTGTAACTCGTCCCAGGGATCTGATGCCCTCTTCTGTGTTCCAAAGGCATTGTATTCACTCGATGTACAGACATACAAGCAGGAGAAACATCCATCCACATAAATGAAAAAAGACAAAAAAAATGTAGAAATATATTGCCGTGTAAACAATCTCCAGAACATTTGATCTTGCAAGCCTGAAACTGTGAGCCATTATACAAGCCTCCCCAACTCCACTTTCTGCACTACGCATCTGGCTACTCCAGACATTTCATGGAAATGGGAAGTCTGCCTTTCATGACTGGCTGATCTCACTCAGCATTCACCCATGCTGTGCCTTCCCACTTAAAGCTCTGTGCTGCTCCACTGTGAAGTTGCCGTTGGCTCCTCTGTTCCCAGGTCTATCAACCTTTTGGTTGATTCTTCATCTTGGTTCTTGGTTCTTATGACACAGGTGTGCACTTTAACCTTTTAAATATTTATGTTACTTCATCTTTTAGGATTGTCTTCCCTTCGTGATATGTACAGTAAGTGATTACTGAAGCAATACATATTCTCGGTAAAAAGTAACCACGTGGTTTCTGAGAGCATCCACAGATAGGTGAAAACGTTGATTTTGTCAGTTTGGCAGGTGCTGTTGGACATCCATTCAGAACTTCTTGTTTTTAGCATGTGGGTGAGTGTTGACTCACCTTACAAGAGACTGGGACCTCTCTGGACCTCCAAAGCCCTATTTGCCTCTGATAGCAGCAACCCAGAGGACAGGCCCTTTCACCTCTTCTATCCTGTCACTTGATAGACAGATGACTGGTGGGAGTGGGTGTGTAAATGCCCACAACTGTGCCTCATCCATTCTACCTAATGCTCTCCTAATGTCGGGTAGAAGTGAGCGGCAGCTGCACACAGTGAGGCTCCTGTGTTAGCCAGTGCAGCCTGCCTTCCCTGTTCATCCCTCTATTCCTCCACCCATGCTTCCCGGAACCAAGACCTGAAGTGACTTTGCCCCTCAGCGTCAGCTCTGGGGACTTGAACTGATGGTGGCCTCTGAACACAAAACTTTCTGAATCCAGTTGGGCAGTGGTACTCACACCTTCAATCCCAGAACTTGGGAGGCAGAGGCAGGTGGATCACTGTGAATTTGAGGCCAGCTTAGTCTACAGGGCTAGTTTCAGGACAGCCAGGGCTATACAGAGAAACCCAGTTTTGAACAAACAAACAATCCAGAAAAATAAACAAAACTACATAAAACAGCAACAATAAAACAAAACAAAACAATTCCCCCCACCAAAAAACCCGAAAAACCAAAGCAAAAAAAAATAACAAAAGAAAAAACAAAACAAAAAACCAAACCCTTTTTGAAGTGACTTACTTTGGTGAATGTGAAGATATGTTCACCACTGTCAAGAGTGTATCAGTGTGTTTAAATAGATCCAAAGTACTAGGTGACCATCTCCTTACAAAAGGAACACAACTTTGGCTTCTTAATCAGGGATTTTATTGGAAAGGAGGAGAGTTTAGTATGATTTCACAGTTATAACGTGAGTCCAGTCCTCCCAGTTTACAAATGACAGTTCTGTCCTGGAGATGTGTGGCATCCTGCCAAGTGCCACCCAGCTAAAAAAATGCTCAGTGAGGACTGGACTCACTCCGTACTCTCTGGATTTGTATTTTCAATAAAGCTTGTATTCTTGTCTTGATCGTGATTGGTCAAATCAACGTGTTTCAGCAGATCTTATCTTAAAGATTCAAATAGCCGAAGTCTCAGGCTTTGCAGACCCTATGGTAGGTGTCACAGTTTGCCTTTATAGCAGGAACACAGTCATCACCGATAAGTCAAAGTGTCCATTTACTTGAAGCTTCGTGGTAGAGCACTTGTTTAGTGTGTGCAAGGCCCTGGGCGTGATGTTCAGCTCTAAAAGTCAAAGGAAGTAAATCAGTGTGTCTGTTTCTAATACAAGAGTGTGGCTGTTTCTAATACAATTTTTTTTTAAAAAATTCAGTGAGTACAAAAAAGGTCTCATTTTCTGTTCAGTGTCACCACTTTATGCTTGTGCAAATAGGAAATACAATTTTAAGTGCTATTTGCCAGTTAAATACAGGCTTTTTCCTTTAGATCCAAAGGACAGCTTGTTGGGGTCTGCGATGTTCCAGTGCTATTTGTCTTCCTTTCAAGATAACCAACACACGATGCTGCCATGGAGGACACCAGTTGTGACATGCAGTGGCACATGCAGACAAGACTTTCCCCGCCAATACCAAAATGAAACTGTACATTTTTCACTGTGTCAATATTAATTACTTGCCATTTAGCATTTAATATTATTTTTATATTAATTTCAACATAATGGGGTGAGTCTGATTTGGAATGATAAAATTCATTTGCATTTAAATTGATATTTTAAGTGCTCCCTCTGAGGAACTGATGGCATCCATGATTATAATTATAAACATTGTTTCCAAGGCAGGTTTGCTTTCCCTTGGAAAGATTTGTAACTATGGTGCATGGAGTTTCATATTAATAGTGAGGACATTACAATGATCTGTTTCTGCTGAGTTCTGTGAGTTTCCATATTTAGGAATTCCCTTCTATTGGAATAACGATTAAACAGAGCCTATTAGCTAAGAACAAGCCTATATATATTACATATGTGTAATTATATATAATTTCTTTTTATTTTTCAAACATTTTCATATAATTTTTCTTTTTAGTTTTCAAAATCTTTTGAATACTGATCCCTACTGCAGAAGAAACTCTGGTTATTTTTCAGCTTGAGAAGATGTGCTCTGGAAATCAAACTGCAGCTAACTGCACAGAAAGAGTTAAAAGCAATGAGAAAGCCACTCCCACGCCCTTCCCTGGTTCCTCTCAGTTGTTTTCTTTGGGACTGGACAAGGCAGTCTTGCATAGAGGGGTCTTCTTTTCCTCAGCTTCAGGCTCTAAAGAAACACAAGATTTCTGCCCCAGCCAGGAATCAGGAAAATGCATCCTTTTTTGGATCAGATGATTCTGGGTGGGGCAGACAATTTTTCTTTTATAATGAAATGTTGGTGGTGATGCAGGTTTAAATACATCATTCCCACCATCAGCACAACAAAAGGAGGAGCTGTGGGGAGAAAGCCTGGTGTCTTAGTTACTTCTACAGTTGAGATGAGGCACCATGACTAAGGCAACTTACAGAAGGAAGGGTTTATTCTGGGGCTTACAGTTCCAGAGCTATAAGAATACATGATGTTGGAGGGGAGGTAGCAGGTGGCAGTGGCTAATGCTGCTGAGTGCTCACATTGTGAGCATTCAAGCAGGAGGCTACTAAAGTATAAAAACCTGTCTCCAGTGACACACCTCCTCCAACAAGGCCACACCTCCCAATCCTTCCCAAACAGTTCTACCAGCTGAGGACCAAGTATAAAAATCTATGAACTTATAGGACCCATTATTATTCAAATTACCTCACTTGTCCAGCAGAAACAAAAGGGTACAGGTTAACAAAAGAGGGTTTAAGTAAAACATTCACTCCCCAGCCACGTGGTAAGTGCTGATTAACTGCTTACACAGCCCTGGCTACCTGCTATGGAGGATATATGGAGGATAGCAAAGTAAATTAGACAGCCAAGATGGCTGGTGTTTTAATGGGCAGGCATTCCCCAGTTCACCCTTCAACCCCCATCCCAAAACCATACACACAACTATAAACTGTATGAAGAACCAGGAAGTGATCAAACAGGGAACGATCCTTAAACTGAGATAGCAGTAGGGGGACCAGAGGAAGAGTTGAACATGTCTCAGATGTTGGGGCAGAAAAATGGTTGAAAAGGCCGTGGAAGCCAGGCCATCCTTTGTCTCACAGGGAAGGAGAAGGATAGAATTCTAAGGGCAAGGGAACCCTCAGGTGGGTATAAGCAGGGAGGTGACAGACCTCTGTTTAGTTTCTGCTTGTTTGAGGGAGAATATGTTCAAAGAGTGGGAGCAAGGTGCTTTTTGTGGAAGCGAGTAACATTGGTCTGGTCCAGGATATGTGTGATAAGACCAGAGTAGTGAAGTAATGATTGTGTAGAAGAGAGAGTGGGAGGGCAGGTTGGGGGCAGGGAGGAGGGAGGTTTGTCACTGCTTTTGGCAGTGGCATTTGCAGAAGATGACTGACGAGGATCAGATTGAGTGAAGTGGTGACAGATGGCGAATTTCACATTTTTCTGCTCTCTGGTTGTGTAAGCCACTAGCCTCTCTGATCTTCAGTTTTCTGTTTGTGATAAGTAAACGAGAATGTGCCCATGCCAGAGGTACAGTTCAGTGGCAGAACTGTTGACTGTACAAACCATGTATGTATTTGGTATAAGATACAGAGTAGATGTAATAATTCATGTAACATACAGGGCCAAGAACACTGTAAATAACCACACTCTGCATCCTTACTGGCCAGCGTGAATCAACAGAAATAAAAGGGATCAAGCACCAGGGGCTAAAATATCGGAAGGCAAAGGCAGGGAGGGAGCAGAGATGCAAACACAACATGGACCTCATATAATGTTAACTCACAATCAGTTCTCCACATGAAGGGAGATGGGTTTGTGAGCTAAAGAACTCTCCAACCAAACTGTCATGTAGTATTGGATAATCGTGCCTGCTTGTGAGTGATTAGCTTGTTCCTGAACCACGTTGTTATCCACAGAGAACATTTGTTCTCTGTAAGGGTCTCAGCAACGGACTTCCTGGATCAAATGACTCAGTACCAATCTGATCACTATTGCAGACACTTATTCAGGGATTGTGGGCTTTGCACTGAGCCTCTAAAGAAAGGAGGGAAGGATGGAGGGAAAGGAGGAAGGGAGAAAGAGAGATAGGAAGAGGAAGAAGAAGATAGAAGAAGAGGAGGAAGAGGTATAGTGGAAGAGGAGGAGGAGGAGCAGGAGGAGGAAGAGATGATGCAAGGTGGGTCCAGCATCTGGACCAGAACAGCTTGATACCTTTAACACTCTGAGGAGTTATTTTCTGTTTTCTCACCTGAAAGCAAAAATGACATGTCTCTTCCTCAAATCCTCCTGATGGCTCCTCTGTTCTTAGAATTACATTTTTATCCTCCCCATATGAGGCCAAGGATGGCCTAACTTTCATGGCATTTTCAACCTTTTCCCAGCTCCATAATCTGAGATTTGTGAGATCCTTCCACTGGTTTCCCATTGTTTTTTTGAGATATAATTTTACTTTGTGTCTCAGGCTGGCCTTGAACTCATGCCAGTCCCCTTGGTGCTGAGATTACAGATGTGAACCACTGTACTTAACTTCAACTGGTGTGTATTTTTGGATAGAGCCACAAAACCCTGATGTTCATATCTTAAATATGCATAATTATTCTTTCCTTTTGACTATGAAGGTAGTCATCATCTTCTTGGGAAAGACAACCATCAGTGTTTTAGACATGGGAAAACTGAGGACCATTAAACAGTGCTTTTTTTCTCCCTAGCAGCAAATCAATGGGAGTCCTCGAACATTCTGAATGTCTTAGATGTATACCAAACCTCTTACTTAAAATCTTGGCAACCTTAGGGCTATAAAATGCAAGTGCTATAAAACTCTCTCTCCATAGCTTAATGAAAACATCTCCCACACACTGTAATACATCTTATTATTCTGCCCAGCAGACCCTGGATTGTGGAGTGGTTATGTACAGGCTACACGGAAATCCCAGCCCTTAACACGATACCCAGGACTGTGTTAAAGAACACTGCTAAGAGCTCAGCCCTGGCTTCCTGTACTTGGCTTCAGGTTTTAATTATTGGTTGGTAATTAAGGGTTCTTTCTCTGTGAAAAATAATTTCCTCTAGGTTGGGAGCTAGCAAGGTTACCATGTGGGAGAAGCTAATCTTATTTTTGCGTCAGAGATTTTTTTTTTTTGGGCTTGGCTGCATAAGGATGGAAAATTTTGCTTAGCCCAAATCTCTAGACTATTGAACTGTAAGGCCAGCATTCTCCAGTTCCTCAGGAGATGACATGGAGAGGACTGATTAAGAAGTCAGGGTAGGGGTCCTTTTTGCTGGGGCAGACTCCTAGCTGGTCTTTTCCACATGGAAAAGACACCACATCCCGACCCATCCTAGAGGAACCACTCTACTCAGAGCAGTAGGTGAGAACCCTTCCCCACAACCCGATGTCCCAGAGCTGCAGTTGGGAGTCTGGGGAACTCAGGACTCATCACCTACCAAAATGCTTCCCTCCTGAATGCCACTCCCCTTCCACCCCTTACTTGGTCCTTTTTGCTGGGGCAGACTCTTATCTGGTCTGCTCCCATGAAGACAGCATATCTTGCCTCATCCTAGAGAAACCCCTGAACTCAGAGCAGTTGAGGGAGCTGGACTTCCAGGGGCCCTAAGAAGCCCAGGATCATAGGATTTCAGGATCCCAGAGGCAGCCTGAGTCCCAGGAGCTCTTTCACCCAGGAGCTCAGGATCACTCGATCACAGAGACAGCTGGGGTCTGAGGAGTTCTGACACAACCAAGATAACAGGAGAGACAAGCTCCAGTCAGAGACAGTGAGTGTAGGGAGCACTAGAGATAACCAGATGGCGAAAGGCAAGTGTAAGAACATAAGCAACAGAAACCAAGGTTACCTGGCATCATCAGAACCCAGTTCTCCCACCATAGCAAGTTCTGGATACCACATGACACCGGAAAAGCAAGATTCAGATTTAAAATCACTTCTCATATTGATGATGGAGGCATTTAAGAAGGACATAAATAACTCTCTTAAAGAAATACAGGAGAACACAGGTAAATAGGTAGAAGCCCTTAAAGAGGAAATGCAAACATCCCTTAAAGAATTACAAGAAAACACAACCAAACAGGTGAAGGAATTAAACAAAACCATCCAGGATCTAAAAATGGAAGTAGAAACAATAAAGAAACCACAAAGAGAGACTACACTGGAGATAGAAAACCTAGGAAAGAGATCAGGAGTCATAGACCCAAGCATCACCACAGAATATAAGAGATGGAAGAGAGAATCTCATGTGCAGAAGACACCATGGAAAACAATGACACAACTGTCAAAGAAAATGCAAAATGCAAAAAGCTCCTAACCCAAAACATACAGGAAATCCAAGACACAATGAGAAGGATAATAGGTAGAGATGAGAGTGAAGATTCCCAACTTAAAGGACCAGTAAATATCTTCAACAAAATTATAGAAGAAAACTTTCCTAACCTAAAAAAACAGATGCTTATGAACATACAAGAAGCCTACAGAACTCCAAATAGACTAGATCAGAAAAGAAATTCCTCCCATCACATAATAATCAAAACATCAAATGCACAAAACAAAGAAAGAATATTAAAAGCAGTAAGGGGAAAAAGTCAAGTAACATATAAAGGCAGACCTATAAGAATTACACCAGACTTCTCACCAGAGACTATAAAAGCCAGAAGATCCTGGACTGATGTCATGCAGAACCTAAGAGAACACAAATGCTAGCCCAAACTACTATACCCAGCAAAACTCTCAATTTCTATAGACGGAGAAACCAAGATATTCCATGACAAAACCAAATTTACATAGTATCTTTCCACTAATACAGCCCTACAAAGGATAGTAGATGGAAAACTCCAACACAAGGAGGGAAACTACCACCTAGAAAAAGAAAGAAAGCATTCTTCCAACAAAACCAAAAGAAGATAGCCACACAAACATAATTCTACCTCTAATAACAAAAATAACAGGAAGCAACAATCACTTTTCCTTAATATCTGTTAACATCAATGGACTCAATTCTCCAATAAAAAGACATAGACAAACGGACTGGATACATAAACAGGACCCAGCATTTTGCTGCATATAGGAAACGCACCTCAGTGACAAGGACAGACACTACCTCAGAGTAAAAGGCTGGAAAACAATTTTCCAAGCAGATGGTCCCAAGAAACAAGCTGGAGTAGCCATTCTAATATCAAATAAAATCGACTTTCAACCAAAAGTTATCAAAAAAGATAAGGAAGGACACTTCATACTTATCAAAGGAAAAATCTACCAAGATGAACTCTCAATTCTGAACATCTATGCTCCAAATGCAAGGGCACCCACATTCATAAAAGAAACCTTACTAAAGCATACCCTCATAGAAGCAGGAGGAGGGGAGATGGGATAAAGAGTGTCTGGGGGAGGGAAACGGGGAAAAGGGATAACATCTGAAATGTAAATAAATAAAATATTCAATAAAAAAATAAAGGAAAGAATGGCAAAAAAAAAAAAGGGCAGGAAAGCAAGCCGAGTCTAGGTGTAATTCAGGCAAAGCCCTGAAGGGGGCGCTAGAATATGTACACATTGTTGTTTGTTCAGTCTGACATAGGGACTCACAGCTCAACAGCAGCCAAGAAGGGATGGGAAGTCCCGAGCCTACTAGATTTCTACACGTGGAGGGTAATGGAGGCTTTAACACCCCTGTGGCAATTTTCCAAAAAAGAACAAATGCTAGAACTGGAGTAAAATCCAGTCCAAAGCAACAGGGAAGACACAGAAAATGGCTCAAAGACACCCCAAAATATCCAACTACATCCTTCAGTTGTGAGAGTGATACCTGCAGCCACTGAGACACACTGGAGAGCTGAGTTCCAGGATTAGCTTTGCTCTATCTTGCACCCTGACCTCTGATAATCCACTGACCACCCAGACCTCAGTCTCTCTCTCTGTAGAGTAAGTGTCTGGGCTAGGACCTCTAAAAAGTCCTCCACCTCTTACAACCTTGGCTTCAGCATGAGAGGCCCATCTGTCCACACATTTGTAGGATATTTGTTTTATCCATATAACTTGAGAGCCTTGAAAGGAGATAAAGATTTTGCTAGCTGTGAATTGTTGGAATATCCTTAGAACACTGGTGCCCAGGAGGACTCAAGTTCAAAATCAGCCCTGGAACTCAGCCTTTTAAAGCAAAACATTCTGGGGCTGGAGAGATGGCTCAGCGGTTAAGAACATTGATTGCTCTTCCAGAGGTCCTGAGTTCAATTCCTAGCAACCACATGGTGGCTCACAACCATCTGTAATGGGATCTGGTGCCCTCTTCTGGTGTGTCTGAGGACAGTGACAGTGAGCTCAGATACATAAGATATATAAAATCTTAAAAAAAAGAAAAGACACCTTGTTTCTGATGGAAATGTGTGTGAATGTCTTAGGGAAAAAAACCCAAAACATTTCTCTACTGATTTTCTCAAATATCCTTAAACTCACATCTAAGTAAGTTTACTTAGGAGCAGATTCAGAGTTGAGAAGACTCATGCTGCAGAAATGGGGAGGGCACAGACTCTGCTATCTACAGAATGAGGCCCAGGAGGCCCGTGGTGTGGATTTTAGTCACATGGATCATCTCAGTGTTCATGCAATCTGGCTCCTGTGCCTCCCAAGGATGTCATCTACTAGATTTCCATGGGGAATAGTTTATGGGGTAGGGGTTCAGGCCGGTCACTGTTGGCCTCAGAACTGGGGCTTACAGGCATTCTCATGAACTGCTGGGGTATCGACAAGGTAGTAATGCCCCACGATCTACCATTGGTAAGATTCAATTCTCCTCCAGTGGAGGGAAAACGGCACTTTCAGTTAAGATGGCCTGTTTACGTGTGTGTGTGTGTGTGTGTGTGTGTGTGTGTGTGTGTGTGTGAGCATGGGTGTGGAGATCAGAACACAGCCTTTGTCGTTGGTCCTCACTTTCCTCTGTGACTGAGAAAGGGTTTCTTGTTCACTGTTGTGTATGGATGCCAGGATAGATAGCCCACAATCTTCCTAGGAGTCTCCTGTCTCTGCTTCCCATCTTCCAGTAAGGGAGATGCTTTACAGATGCTTGTGCTACAGCATCCAGCTTTTCCATGATTTCTGGGGATCAGAACTCTGGTGGTCAAGCTTACATGGCAAGCATGACCCACTAACCTATCTCTTCAGCCCCTGTATTCATTTTCTATTGCTGCTGTAACAAATTGATGCAATCTTAGATAGGCCTAGATAGTTTACATTTATTATCTTAGAGTTCCACAGCTTCTGAATCTCACTGAGCTAAAATCAGGGTGCTGACAGGGCTGTGCCTCTTTAGTGGGACACTGGGACAAAACTTGATATCCTTGTTAGTTCAGGCTGTTAGAACTAAGGACCTTGTGAGGCTGGGGCCCATGTTTCTTTGCTGCTGCTGGCCTCGGGTCATTCCCAGTTTCCACAGATTACCCACATCTTGACCTATGTCCCCCACAATCTCACTTTCTACCTTCAGGGCCAGAAAAATGGAGTGAGTCCTCATATTATGAATTGCTTCTGCCTCTTCGTTAACCTACAGCCTCTTTTTAATCGGTGTTTGCTTTTCTTTCTTGCCTTTAAAGCAGGTACGGTTTTGAATTTGGCACAGCTGGGGTTATGGTTAATGGTAGATGTAGCACCCATCACAGGCTCATGAGTTGAATGCTTGGCACTCAGTTAATGGAATTGTGTGAGGTTGTGGAACTTTGGGAGATGAGATCTGGCTGGAGGAAGTGGGATCTTGGGGATTCCTGTTTTACTCTCTGTTTCTTGCTCATCCACATTGTCTACTTGATGTTCTCACTGCCACAACACTCTATAACTCTTCAAGTTCTTGGGACCAAGTGACCACACACTGAACTCACTGAATCTGTGAGCCAAACCAGATCTTTTCTCCATTAATTGTGGCTCTCATGTATTTTGGTGACATCACCACCACCAAACTAACCATTGGAGAATCTCCCTCCAAGTTAATTTTAAGTCCATTGGCAAAGTACCCTTCCATACGCCACAGGATCTCACACAGTCTCATGTAGCAGGGATCAGGACATGGACATTCTTGAGACTGTTTTTCTGTGGACAGCACAGCCATCCTGTCCCATGCCTTCCTTTATTTTCCTGCTTGAGATAGACTTCTTCTCCATAGTCAAGCCTCTTGACTCTGTTGAGTCAGGTAGAAAACAACTTGTCATCGCGGATCTGCTAAATTTCAAGTCATGTGCAGAGCTTCGAGGGTGTGGAGGTTGAGACATGGCACCTGGTTTCTCTCCAGATGATCATAGACATGAACACAGATCACTATGTATGTATGGAATTGTCACAGGCAAACTCCACAAAGATAAGTACATAAAAAAATAACTTAAAAGTGCACAAACATATTAAAACATGTAAAAACTGAAAAATGATTTGATTTTACTAACTTGAAAAACAGTTAAGTCAGTTCAGAGATGTCTCAGAGGCATATAGAAGAAAACAGGCTATTGGCATTGCTCTTTGTTGCCCACCAGAACTAGATGGTAAGAGCTTCTAGCCAAGGGCAGCTCTCAGTTAGGTTATAGGACACAGAAATCAATGTGTCACTGAGATGGAAATTCGCTTCTTGCTGACTTCCGTGCATGGTGTGGAAGGTACCATGTGGGCTGCTGGGAAAGAGAATTCATCAGCTATCTCACCCATCTGTAGACTATCTGTGCCACAATACAGATCCATCAAGCAAGATATGCCCATGGGACAATAGTGACATGACAATTTTGGTGATAGCAAACTGCTTTGTTATTATATTTGAGGGAGGCCTGTTCTTTGGGAGGGGACAACAACCTGAGACTGGCACCCAGGTCAAAAGCCTGGAGAACATGAACCCAAGGGAAGAACCCAACACCACTGTTCCCAATTGAACATGATGGATGTCAAGCTGACTTCTAAATATGTATGATATGTATGTTCATACCCATAGATTAGTTTGGCTTTCTACCTGGGGTAATAGAGTTCCTTTCCGTAGAGGGAGGTGGTTAATGAGGTTAAAGTGTGAAGAGTAAATGACCAATGAGCACTGAGTTTTAATTGGGATATCTATATATAAACACTTCAAAGTTGAGGAGCATCATGGAAGAGAGGGCAGAAGTAATTTAGGAGATGGAGGATTGGGAGGACTGTTATGACATTCTGCCATTTGGATATGACATAGACATTGAAACCATGAGCATACAGTATCTATAGCACCTGCATGGCTTTCCTATTCCTATATAGAAAACTACTACAGAGTTGCTAAATAATATAAATTATTGGGTCAAGGTTTTTAGACAAGGCTCACCTGGAGTATTTTTCTGTACCCCAAATCATGCAGAAGTGGAGATCTTATCTAAAACTTGGAGGTACTCTTCAAGTTTGCTGACTGTTGACAGAACTTGGTGATTCAAGGTTGTAAGATTGATGCCTTCAGCTCCTAGACAGGCCACTATTTATTCTCCAAGTGTCTTGTTAGCAAAATAATAACCATGGAGTATAAAGAACATTGTAGGCAATCTTTGTGTGATGGCGTGTGACTCTTCAAAGCCAACAGGTAAATCATAATGCTTAAAATCCTTTTGGCTTATTCCTTGTCTGACCTTCAGATCTTCTTTCAAAGTGCACACCTGTTACTTCTGGCCCACATGGGACCATCTTCTCTTTGATTATCTAAAATTCAACTGATTAGGCATCTTAATTGATTTTGAAATTCAAGCTAATTAAGGGAAAGACACCAGGCCACATTTATAGCTCCTTCTCAGATTCAAGGGGAATTAGTGTTTTACCAGGAAAGAAAGCAAGGGAATTATTCTAGAATTCTGCATAACCCAGACACTTGTCTTCAGGTAAAATGACTGAGAATTTTTTTTTTAAAGGGAAGAACAGGCATTGGGTTGTAATGGAAACTGTGGTTCTTATGGTTCATTCATCTCCATCCATCCATCCATCCATCCATCCATCCATCCATCCATCCATAATTTAACATTTATTTATAAAAACACATATATACGAAACACATACATGTGTACTCAGACAGACAGACAGACAGACAGACACACACACACATACACACACACACACACACAGCTAGCTAGTCTCAGTTAATGATCTCCTTGGGGAATGAGACCTCCAGGTGAGTCATGAGTGAAAGAACAGTATCCTAGTTTGTAAGTCACTTAAACTCAGTGTATGAAATGAAACCATGTCAAACACTTTTAGGGAATTTTGGAGCAAGGAAGTGATTTTTGTGGGTCGCTTTCAGTGCAGACTTCTGGATATGAGCAGATCTCCTGATGAACGTTGAATCACCCATGTGTCAGGAATCCACTGACAGGAGTTCTAGACAAGTTGCCACATGTTCTCTCAAGAAAGTAAGCCCATCCCTAGTGTGCATGTTGCTACTTTAAAGTTCGTCTATTACTCTAGCTTTTTGCTCTGTGTGTCTTGTTGATTTTGCTGCACTCTCAAGTGCATAAGACTTTGTTTTCCAGGAGAATATTGAGCACACTGCAGTGTAATTTTAGAACTACATGGAAACCACCCAGGTGCAGGCAGGGATGTTTTACCCCTACATTTTTACAATCCTGGCCCTTAGAGCAGTACCTTAGATATCTTGTAAATTGGCTTAGTTTTAGTGGAGCAAGGTCTAGTCCAGTGGGCAATCATTAACCAGATTTTTTCCTTTACTTTTAGTTATAATTTTGCTATAAACATGGAGTCCAAGGAAGGAGGTCCATTTAATCAAATGAGGCTTATTTTCTTCCACTTTTATATCAAGTATGTCCTTATAAAAATGGACCATTTCCTCTAATCCACCGACTGAATAAGATTATAGTCATTTGTCCCAGGGTCTATCCAAAGGATCATTTTGACAGTTCTATTTATTCATTCTGGCTTTCTGGTGATGAAGTCCCCTGTGAACTGGTCAACACACACACACACACACACACACACACACACACACACACACAGAGTGCTGAAAATAGCTTGCCTCCCTTTCAATAAGACACAAAGAGTATTTAAGCCTCAATTTCACATGCATTATTAATGCACTTACTTAAATATTAATAAGCCTAAAAGCCTGGAGCAATGTATGTGATCAATACTGCATGACATATGAGTCACCCAGGGCTGAGGACAGTGTCTGTCTCCAGCCATCAGTCTTTCATCAAGGCAGCCCTGTGCCACCTGGTGCGCACACTGCTTCCTTTCAGCTCAGCCCTGGGGCAGAACTTCAGAGCTCTCCACAGGTCCCCTCTCAGAGACAGCAATCTGTCAGACCCATCCCAAAGAGGGCAGAAGTGTAGATCCTCAAGGGTAGCCTTGTTTTCTTTTTGTAAGCACTTCTGTCACCTGAGTAACAGCACTGTGGAATCATAATGGTTTGACGCTTGAGCTGGAACAAAGCCTAATCCATCATTCTCAAACCTGGGAACCAAATTGTATTATCATCTAATAATATTTCCACCACCTCTGACCAGGGGACGGCTATTATGGAAAAGAAGCGGCTTGAGGCTGCTGAGTGCAGATCACCTTACCTAAATGACAATCTTTTCTTCAGGCCCGTGTCTGTGGGACCTCAGTTAGGCTCCATGGTTCCCTATTTCTGACATTGGTACCATGTACTACAGGAAATCCAAGGGTGACATCACCTATGAGATGGTTGGGACCTGGGCATTAGAGGGTTCTATTTGCCCGATTGTCATTAATAGAGAGGCATTGTTTGTCTTAGCTTTTGGTTTCATTTACAATAGTAGATATTCAACACTATTGCATATTTATGAAATGTCTGATAACTACAATACTAAATATTAAGAGAGATACAAACACGTGCAGACTACATGGGTAGAGGGTTCTTGATCTGAGATGTAGTCATACATTTTAGGTAAATAACATTGTTGGAAGGATAAGTGAATGCCAACAGGCTAGCGACCAGAGTCTTGGGGGAGTATCTAAAGAAACACTACTTCCTAATTGTGTAACCTTAGATTTTGCATTTTGATTTCTTTGTTAGTGAAAGGGGCACAGTAGAAGTCCAGCCATGTTTGCTGACACTGTCAGTATTATTGAGATAATATGTGTATCCGGACAGACACAGGAGAGATACTCAGTAAAGTTTCATTTTCCTCTGGAGAGAGCTGAGATGATAGCTCTGCACCAGTCAGGTTAGGCTGACAGAGAGACAGTTCAGCAGCAACTCAGGAAACAAGTGCCCAGCCCGACTTCCAGTGAGCTCAGAGTTATCTGATAAAGAGGTCAGCCAACCCAGGTCAAGTACAAGGTTGTGAGGCTAGGAAAGTTAAGAGCAAAGAGTGGAAGAGACCAAAAATAATCTCAAAGACTCTTAGAATAATCTCAAAGACTCTTAGTTCAAGCAAAGCGTAGGTAAGGAGAAAGGGAAGCCATCCTGGGCCATATGTAGACCACAGACCACAGATGGGACATATCTGAGCCCATTTCTACAAGACTTACAGTCATTAAAACAATAGGAACGCTGTACTTGTTATCTGACAGTTTGTTGTTTAGGGAAACAATGAAAAGAAGGAAAATGTCTTTGAACTGAAGTGGCATACTCAGAGAGCTTCAAATCTTTGTGTAAATACTAATCTCTGGAGAAAACTCCAACACAGCTGGAATATCCTCTCTGAATTTAACAGGCCCACCAGCCATGTGTGACTCGTGACTTCAGCAAGGCTAGCCAATGAAGCAAAGGTGAGATTCTTCCCTACCTGCTCCCAAGCTCTGAAAGCTGCCAACTCTTCCATGCGCCACACATTCCTGACGAAGTAGTCCTTCTGCCCCAGACTTAGTGCAGCCTCAGCCTTGGCCCAGTGCTACATTCACAGTCTGGAATTATCATGGGCTAAGAGCCACAGAACAGAGTCACTGTCCCCTTTGCTTACTCCTAAGCCATGCTGTGAGACACTCCCTGCCTGCACCCTTACTCAGCTGGTGCCAGCACCTCTCTGCCATCTCTTTCCCCAGTCTTGCACGTGGCTTAACACATGGTGACTGTTCTGTGCTAGGGAAATGGCTCAGACAGTTGCAGCATAAGGGGGACGAGGAAATGAGGCTCTAACTTGGTCCAAACACTCTCTTGGCCAGTACTCATTTCATGGTTATTGAGATTGGGATGAAAAAAAGGAGAGTTTTAATTATTTGGAATAGTAAGCTCTTACAAATTGGTCAGACCCTGAGATTCAATTCAACCTTTGAACAATAGAATAATCACGAAGTGGCTGCAATTATCCTTTGCTCTCCACTCAACAGGCTCAGTGTTGATTTGTTGAATTAAATTAATGCTAAAGACTTACATTTATATATTGATTTGCAATTTTCAAAGTATTTTGATTCTTAGTTTAGTGGAAAGAGCCCTGAACTACTCAGAACATACACACACACACTCTCTCTGTCTCTGGCTATACAGAATAACAAAGCTCTGAAAAAACTTTGCTTTAGGTAGAATTTTCACTTTTTATTGAAAATAAATTAATAAAAAAGAGGGGTTAGTTCCCGCAATATAGAACATTCTAGTTTATTTTGACCCTTAAGAGATTTTCACAGTACACAATGGTTGCAGGTGCTGTCATGTATCTCTTCGGTTGACACCTGCATGTTCTTGGTGAGCATCCACTGTTTAAACATGGATGGGGGCTGTCCTCCAGGCTCAAGAGGAACTATAAGGATCAGCTGGGATTAGCTCTAAAGCAACGACTGGGGCTGCAGAAGTTGGTGCAGAGTCCCCAGGTGTCCCATGGCAGGTGAGATGGCTCTGGTACTCTGGAGCATTTATTCATCTCTCAGATTGTCCAAGTGTGTGGGGGGGTGTTAAGTTCCAGCTACCAGCAGTGGTCACATGTTTGAGAATGTACCTCCGATCATGGCTACCTTCTCTCCTCCATTTCTGCTTTCTGGCACCATGCAGAAAGAAAGTAGTTCTGCTGAAACTACTGTCTCAGGGATTTGTTTCTGGGAAAATCCAAATAAGTACCTCCCCAAAGCTTCTTTTCCTAGAAGAGCACCGGAGTGAGTTCATCACATCTAAGCCATTAAATTAGTTAGTAATGAGAAGATGAGGTCGGTTAATTTTTTTCTCACTCAGTGCTTGAGCCTATCTTCATCTGCTGATGTCACTGCTCTCCTCGGCAGGTTGACTTCGCTTACGCTTAATGATTGTGTAAACATTTTTAGTAAAAAATAAAGAAGATAAATTGTATTGTTAGGTTCTGTCTCAACTCTATGTAGACAGAGAAACACCATGATTTGAGAGAACTGGTCTTTTGGGGTTCTCTGCTGAGGAGTTAAGAGTGAGGTAGTAGGATGCTTAGCTTTCTGAGCATGGCCAAGAGCCAGGAAGCTTCCTAGACAAACGGAGGTGTGCACTCATTCTTTGGAAGGTACCGGGTCCTTTAATGAGTGTTCGCTTGGACTTTGCTCTAGACAAAGTTATCAACATGTAAATCTTTAAACACAATTTATGTTTTTCTGCTCATTTATTAGATATTATCTGTGGTTCTCAATCCCTTTTGAAGGTCAAATGACCCTTTCACAGGGGTCGTCCTAAGACCACGGGAAAGCAGGTGTTTACATTGCATTTCATAACAATAGCAAAATTACAGTTATGAAATAGCAATGAAAATAATTTTATGTTCTTGGGTCACTGTGTTTTATGTTCTGAGGAACTGTGTTAAAGGGTCACAGCAATAGGAAGGTTGAGAACCACTGATCTGGATTAAAGTTAGCACGCACATGTGCTCTTCAGCATCCCCTCCCAGGGGCCACAACCCAGCTCTGTGTTTTCAGATACGGAGAACTCATCTTTCCTATGTACTTACTAGCCTCAATCACAGGACAGTTAACCCTTGAGGTGAACTGAAAATCTACCTTATAAGTAGTGCTTAAATTACAGTGTGAAGCGATTCCACATAGCCCTCAAAATAATGAAGATGCTTAAAAATGTAAAAATGTTCATAACATATGAAGATGTGGGAACATAATATACACCCAGAATTCACTTTGATGAAATAAAAAGAAACACATAGAACCAAGGCCCCCGATATTCAGGTTGACGGTGTTAAATGACAGTTTTGAATCTATTTTATACCTTTCCAAATAGGTCATGCCTTTATCCACATCTCTGGAAAAGGAATAAAGGGGAAAAAGCTTAGCGCTCATAAGCCATGGGGTCTCAGATGCTTCTGATATTGCTGGTCTGCACAGCTAGCACTCTCCAGACTCAGGTGTGCGTTTGCCAGGGGCTCCCAACCTTCCTAACACTACAACCCTTTACAGTTCCTCATGTGGTGATCCCCAACCATAAACTTTTTTTCATTGCTACTTCATAACTGTAATCTTACTACTTTTATGAATCATAATATAAATATTTTTGGAAATAGAGGTTTGCTGAAGGGGTTGCAACCTAAAGGTTGCTTTTGTGGTTTAGGCTTTTGTGGAGCTAAAATCTGTGCACAGTAAGGAGGGTAGATATCATTAGTCTTTCAGACAAGAGGGACACACCCTCTTTGAGGTCCTCTGGGACACAAGGCAGTGATGGCCCTGTGTGGCTACTTCTGATGTCCTGGGCTCTGGGGCTGAAGAAAATTATGGGAAATACCAGTGTCTCAGTAAGTGTAGGCAATTCTCCAAGGCTGCAGGATAACATCCCCAAGGGAAACATACTTCCAGGAGGGAAGGCCCTGGGATACCAGAGCACAGTAGAAAACAAACCACTTGCTCTTTTCAGTCTCCCCATCAGTGACATCTCAGGGCTCCGTGACACAGAAAAGAAATGTAGAGAAGAATTGTCCAAGGTGATGAGTTGAGGCCATTTCAAGAAAGTAAATGAACAGCTAGACACATGTGAGCTGGCAGTGGGGCAGGTGACTTCTGGGACAGGCTAGAGAAGGGTTCCTTAGACATGACCCACAGGATCAGTGGTGCAGGCTGTCATGTACAGGCAACCTATGACTGTCTTCTCCATAGCTATGAGTTATTATCACCTGCAGTAAAGCTTTGGTTTATTTTTTTGTCATTTCCCTTGGAGGCCACAGTGACTGGATGACCCATGATGCACTTCATATAGTGTAATATATATATATATACATATATATGTATATATATGTATATATATATATATTACTATATCATCTCTAATACTAGTATATAATGCATAACATATACACTATATTATATTGTACAATTAATTATATTGTACAATATAGTATAAATATATATTATATAATATATAATAGGACAATATATAATAATATATAATATTTATACATATATGACTATTAGGAAATACATATTAGTATCTAATATAATTTTTTGACTGTAAAAGAGAAATTGTTCTTTATATTCAGAATTCCCATTTGTATTTTTAAAGCATTTAACAAGAGATTTCCAGTTCTAAAGAAGTTGATTTGAGCAACACATTTGGCATGAGATCATTATCTAAATATGAGGTTATGAATGAAATCCAGTGCCTACTGTCCTATTATTACTCTCTTTTTTTTTAATTACATGCATGTATTAAGGTCAGTTCTAGGTTGAGGGTCTAGCAATACAATAGATGCAAGTAGTTAAGGAACAAGTAATACACAAAGTGATGGTTGCAATGTGAGTTCCTGCAGTTTTTGGCTCTTGGTCTTCAGTTTTTGCCAACAAGAACCCAGATAGTTTGATTATCTCTTTCACTTGAGGATTGCCGGTGACGTTGGTTCAAGCCTTGCCACCCTGCTCTCCTCTCTGCCTCTCCCTCTGTCTACTTTCTTGGCAGTCTGTTCCTCCAAACTTCAGCTTGTTATCCTTCTTCTCAGAAAGCCACCCATTTGGCATGTGTCCAGCTCCCATATATGAGTAGTGGCTCTAACAAGATGGGCTGATTCATGCTATGCTATAGTATACAAGATGCAGCAGGTTGGTTAAAAGCACACATTTCTCACACCTTAAAATCAACTTGTACTTACATAGTTGTAGGCCAGGTCTGGGTGGAGATAGTCAATTCCTGTGAAAAGATAACACAAGAGTGGAAGGTTAATTAACGCCTGCTTGTGTCTTCAAAGCTGCCCAGGAATAGATGTTCCCTGCAGGAGTGGTGCAGAAGACTTGTGGGAGTCAGGGGCTTTATGGAGTGGGGGCAGTGCTTATCCTGAACCCTCTGCCTTGCCTTGTTTTGCCTTTCTGTGTGGAGGAGGGCTGCATCACTTCCTTGGTGGAGAGACAGCTGCCCCCAGACGTACTGCAGAGCAGTGAAGCCAATTAGAGCTCCGGGCCCACGGATAATGTTTCCGGATAAATGTCAGCAGTAAGGGGCTTAGTGACTGTGAGATGGATGGCTCATCGCTGCAGCGATGTAAAAGAGATTTGTAGAAATCCTGACATTTCTAACGCATCTCCTCTGAAATGAAGCTGGCCCCGGGGAGGAAAAGCCATGATTATTTAACAGGGCACGGAGAACAACGGATTAGGAGAGCACACTCCAGCATGGAAATAAGAGGCGCACGGCTAGGCAAGAAAAGCCATTAGGAGAAAGCTAGCGGTTTCTAGTGAGGTGTTGCCAGCTGGGAGCTCATGCTTGTCTTTCCAGAACGTGCCTTTCTGGAAAGCCAGAGCTTCAATTCCCTCGGTTGGAGTTCTGTGTTTTGCTCTTGAGTCGAAGCCTATTCTGTGCTCAGGAGTCATTGCTAGGGTAGAATTACGGTTTATTTATGCTGCCGAGTACCATCAGAAAATTTGATTTTGACCTCAGAAATCACTGTAGAACATGAGGGGCAACTGAAAAGTTCTTAACCAGCTCTGCTGTGCTATAGTATCTTAGCATATGCTGTACTTGTGCATATGTGGAGCAACGGCCCTGCAACTATGGTTATAAATGAAGGTATTTGGAGCCAAAGAGCAGAATTTGACTCCCAATCACTGTGATAACGAGCAGTGTGACTTTAGGCGGGTTGCTTGACCTCCCTGTGCTTATTTCCTTTTTGAACAATTGGAGATGAGAAAAGGGCATGTCTCAAAGAAGCTCATGAATGTGGTATGTCTAGGTCAGCAGTAGATGCATTTTATAACTATCCTGGGATGCTAGACTTATAAGCTAGAATTATCATTAAACACCTTCTGCTGGCATCTTTTTGTTATACATGCTAAGGCTGTGTCAGCCCTCCTACACAGGGCCATCCTAAGGCTTTGTGGTAAAAAAACAAAAAAGCAAAAACCAAAAAGAAACCCAAACAAAAACCAAACAAACAAACAAACAAACCCAAATAAAAACCAAGCAACCAAGCCCCGAAAACCCCCCCAAAAACCCAAACCCAAACCCAACTAACCAACCAACCAATCAACCAAAACAAAACAAAACAAACAAAGAAAACCAAGATCAAGTAAAACCAAATAAAACTTCTTGAGTTAGGATGCATATATTCTAAAAGGAGATTTTCTTTTTTTTTTTTCCTGGTCACATTTATAATTTATGGGCTGAGAGTTCTTGAACAATGACGTGGGAGTACAGCTAGTCACTTGTCACTCATGGGCATGATGCCTTCTCTTTCTACTCCTCTGACAAAGAAGAAAAGTGAGCTACAGGGTTGGGGTGAACACAGGCGTCGAGACCAACAGATCCAGTTCTATTCAAGTGCCAGACACAGTAACACTAACGTGGATTTTATCAAATAACACAGTATCTCTGAGCTTTGACTTTGTCATCTTTGAAATGGGGCTAAGATTTACCTTGGAAATCTCTTTCACAGGTTAAAACCAATTCATAGAAGTGCTTGGCTAACAGTAAACACACTAATGGATTCCCATCGTCATTATTAGAAATGTCATTATTGTGGTTTGCAAATAAAATGTCCCCTCCAGCTCATATTTGAACACTGGTTTCTCAGCTGGTGGTACTTCTCGAGAGTGCTATGGAATCCTCAGGAGGTGAAGTATCACTGGAGGAAGTATGTCACTGAAGGTGTGTTTTGAGGTTTTATATTATGGCCCCATTTCCTGTTATTTATCTCTGCCTCCTGTGTGAGGAGAAATATGACCAGTCTGCAGGCTGGCTTCATGTTCCTCCGTGCCTTTGCAGTAATGGACTGAATTTCCTATGGAAATATAAGCCAAAATAAAACCCCTACACCCAATCTGCTTTTTGTGAGAGTATTTTATTTATTTATTTATTTATTTATTTATTTATGTATTTAATGTATGTGAGTACACTCTAGCTGTCTTCAGACACATCAGAAGAGGGCATCAGATCTCATTACAGATGGTTGTGAGCCACCATTTAGTTGCTGGGAATTGAATTCAGGAGCTCTGGAAGAGCAGTCAGTGCTCTTAATCGCTGAACAATCACTCCAGCCCTAGAGTATTTTATTTCAGCAACAGGAAATTAACTAATACAAAAATTGGCTTCAGAGAAGTAGATTTGTTGTTGTGATAAATCTGTTCATGCGGTTTTTTGGAGGAGATTAGAAGACTTCGGAACTTTAGCTAGAAAAGCTATTAAGTGCTGTGGGCAGAACTTAGTGGGCCATTCTTATAGAGGCTTGGAAGACAGAAGTGCTAAGAGTGTAATGAACAGTAGAGACCCAGCTCATGAAGTTTAAGGATTTTATCAGCAACTGGGCTAGAGATATTTCATCAAAGAATCTGACTGTGTTCTGCCTGTGTCCTGAGAACTTGCATGAGGCTAAATTAAAAAAGAATAGGCTAATTTCCTCAGTGGAGGAAACTTCCAGAGAGAAAAACATTCTGTGGAATGGTTCTTCCTGATTAAGTGTGCACAATGGGGAGGAAAAGGAGCATCAGGAAGCTTAAAGTTTCAGCCAAGGCACATACTGAAAAAGAGACTGTTCTTTTTGGGATTCCTGCCATTACAAAGCTTCCTGCTCTACCCTAAAATATCAGGAAAGGTTCTCTGAAGGCAAGATCCTCCTTATGAAAGGAGAAAGACTCAGAGGTTTCCTGGTTCTAGAAAGCAAATATCTAGGATTTTTTTTTTAACCAGTATTAGTGAGCAAATGTAACAACTGTGGCTCAAAGAAATAGGCTCTACCCCAGGCTGGTAGCAGAAGCTGTCAACATTCTTCACTGTGAGAGTGGAGGCACAGCTTTCACTCTGTGGTTTCAGGGAGTGTGTGTGACTGGGCAATGTGTGTTAAGCTTGTAGACTTGGAGTCCCTGTGAGGTTCTAAGGGGTCCTGATAGGCTATTCTGCAAAGCTGTGAAGTTGAAGCCTGGGTTATGATGGAGATTTGAAGATATTGGAGATACCTGCTATGGAGGACTGCACATAAGGAGTATAACAACCCTAAAAGAGAGAGAGAGAGATGTCAGGCAGCAGAGTTTAAAGGGCGGAGTTGTCTAAACTCTTTGAAACTGAAGCCCCAGTTGCCAGACATGGAACTACAGGTTTTGGTATTTATCTTGCTAGTTTCAGTCTAATTTTTGCTCAACATTTCCTTACTGTGTCTCCATTCCTCCTTTTTTGGATTGGTTATGTATATTTTATATATCAGAAGTATATAATTTATCTTTTGGTTTTAGTTTACAATAAGGGTTTACCTCGAGTCTCAGAAAGACTGGGCATTTGAAAAGTGTTGCGACTTTTAAAGACTATAGGACTTTTGAAATTGGACTAAACATATTTTGTATTATGAGATGGCCTCGAGACTATGGGACCAGGGGTAGGAACTTGTGATTTGAATATAAAATTACCCCCACAGGCTCATACATGTGAACTCTTGCTCTCCAGCTGGTGCTGGTATTTGGGGAGGTTGTGGAACCTTTAGTGGGTGGAGCCTCACTGGAGGGAGTACATAAGTGAAGGTGAACTTTGACATTCCTATCATAGTCTCACTTCCTATTCTCTCTCTCTCTCTCTCTCTCTCTCTCCCTCCCTCCCTCCCTCCCTCCCTCCCTCCCTCTCTCTCTCTCTCTCTCTCTCTCTCTCTCTCTCTCTCTCTCTCTCACCTTCCTGACTGCCAGGTGAGCTGTCCTGCATCCCCTGCTATGGTACACTGTCTCCCCTCTGGAACTGTAACCCAAAGTAAATGCTTCCCTTCCCCAGCTTTCATTTTGTCGGAGTATTTGATCATACCAATAAATAAGCAACTATACCACAATTTCTCACATTGCTCGAGTAATATTAGCAGAAGAAATTGCTAGTAAAAACAGTTTTAGAAATTGGCTTGATATTAAAATTTGTGTGGAAATGAAATTGACTATGTTTGCTGAAATTATTTAACGTTGTTAAGCAAAAAGTTTTGTAACAAATATAAGTTAAACACTGCCCTGACCTCCTCTCCACAACTACACATAAAGGGTATGCCTTTTAAGTTAGAGGTCAATTTTAAAAACATGATTCCATGTTCTGAAAATAGATTTTGTTTAAGAGAAGAATTGGTAATCTCTTCTCTGTGAAGAGAAATATGAGTGTAAGGAGATAATACGAGACCAGGAGGCAATTAGATTTCAATAAAATATATTTATTATAATTATTAGAAAGAATCTTTAATGAAGTTAAGAGAAAAAATGTTGGTAGAATGTTTACAGTCATGGGAATAAAAATATTATTGATAGAATTGTAAAGGATGAAAGACATTGTTCTACCAATAAAAGAATGATCTGAATGTAATTAATAACCTGATTGATAGTGTTGAAATGTTCTTGTATGTTTGGTTATCTTTTAAAGTAGAATATATTGAACACATGTTCTGTGGTGTGCGTGTGCATGTGTGTGTGTGTGTGAGTGTGTGTGTGTATGTATGTATGTTGCATGTGTCCTTATGCCGGAGGGAGATGTCAGGTGTCTTCCTCAGTTGCTCTCTGCCTTATTCTCTGAGGCAGGACCTCTCACTGCACCCTGCCCTCACTGATTCAGTGAGGCTGATATCCCAGTGAACTCCAGGGATCTGCCATCTGACTTTCATCCCCATTGTTGGGGTAACAGATGTGTATTGCTGCATTCAGCTTTTACATGGGTGCCAGGGATGGGGACTCAGGTCCTCACACTTGTACAAAAGTGCTTTATTGACTGAGCCTTCTTCCCTGATGGAAAACATTCTTTTCTTTTTTTTAGAGACAGCAGCAGAACTTTCCAGCAGAATCTATCACAGAACTCTAAGACACAGTAACTTTTTAAAAAAAAGTTATTCTAGTTGGCTTGTTCTGTAGCAGTGGTGGCCAAAACAATAGAGAATTTTAATGAAGAAATTTTAATTGAGGGACGGTGAGTTCAACTTATGAGGATCCCAGTGACAAGTCACCAATAGAACTAAGACAAAACAGGAAACCCTTCTGGGACTTACTAAAGAGTTTTGCCTCTCAGTCTGGGGCAGAGTGAGGCATCTTCTCATTGGCCATCTTTGGAAGGAATGGCTTGAGTGTCATTTGAGGAGGCTATAACAGAAGCTGAAATTGGCACCTACAATGCTGTTGGGGGTTGATCAGGTTGGCGTTGATTGATCAGAGAGGTTGTCATTGCTGTGCCACATTTAAGGTGGACCTCTCTATTTACAGTACAGGACTCCCAAATGAGCTGTTCCATTAGCTTTCACAGAATATCCTAGGTGGTTTCTTCAAAATTAGATGTGTCTTTTTCTGGATAGGCTGGCCTCAGCTGCTCTGAAAAGTAGTCTAAGCCAAAGTGTTCAGAAGGAAAGACTATATTCATAAGCTCTGACATCTGCCCACATAGTTCTTTCTTCTCAGGACTGGAGAAGGCTTTTAACGTCCACTTCAAAACATCTCACACATTAGATGCTTACCGAGGCAGTGTTTTACATTGTCTAATGAGCTCCCACAAAGACAGGACAGGTTCTGAGCATCCCGGTTTCCCTTGTTTTCTTTATCAATTCTGCTTCAAAGGCTTGCTTTTAGTCAACAGTGTGCTTTGAGGATGTTCAAAAGAGAGAGGCTCCATTGTCTCCCCTCTTATATAGGCTTTGTAGGTAATTAATGATGCACAGTGGGACTTTTAGAGGGATAGCTGGGGAGCTGAACAAGGACAGGAGGTCATCCTAGCAAAATGACTGAAGAATGGTGCTGCTGCAGGATCCCCACAGAGGCAAGCCATGTGCAGTTATAAAATCACTCACAAAACTCTGTTAAAATATATGGGGCTATCAATGACATAACCATTATCAAAGTCTGCCCGACAGGGGCTTGTTCTGAAAGTAGCCTGTAAACTAGTTTTTTCTAAACCCCAATCTTGTCACGGACCCAAAGCCACACTCTCAGATAGAACTTTCTATGGTTATTGAAATGAATGTTGACTTCAGCAGTTCAAACAGCCCATGTGGCTACTTCGAACAAGGAAGTTGAGGATATGGATGAGTAGAAAAGCAATTGTCTAGCATGTGTGCAAGGACCTGGGCTGGGCTCCCGATAGCCAAAAACCTAAACTCTAGAATGTGAAATGGAGCTGCTGTGAAGAACTGAATTTTAAATCATGGATCTAGAGAAACAGAAGGCAAATATACATAGGGTTAGAAGACATTTCAGGCAAGTTGTAAGAACCAGGTCAGTAAGGAAGTGAGGTAATGACAGGTTTCTTTAGTTTCTTATTTATCAGTTCAAGCAATACTTGTTGAGAGCATCACCAACTACCAGGACACTGATCAGGATGAAGGGGAGAATTTGATCAAATTGCGGTGTGGCCGTCAGGTCCAGTATCAGAATTGCTGATTGCTAATGGGCTTCTTGGAACCCCAAGTCTAATGCTCAGAGGTGTGAAAGGCACTCACTTGCAAATGATGTGAGGCCTCTGATGTACTCACCGTCATCCATGATTCCAATGGTCACTCCTTTCCCCGTGTATCCCAGCTCCCAGGCTTCGGCCACGTTCAAGTCTAGCCCAGGAGTTCCATCAGCTTGCCCAGTGTTGAACTGACAGAGGAATTCAAAACAGAGAATCTGATTGGCTTGATGTTGTGACATATGCTGATACTTGAAGGGTGTAGTAAAGGCTACACCCTTCATGAAACATGCTTTTGGGTGGCCTACTTCACCCCAAAGAATTCCCTTCCTATTTGTTTCACATAAACAATCGATTTTTCTGATTTATGTAAAGATTAAGTACTGCTCTAATCCCCTCATCTCATAACTAAATTGCTGTCTCCAAATTCTCTTCACAGGGGTAGGCATATTGCTCAGTGGTAAAAATGTTTGTCTAGCACTTACAAAGCCCTATATTTAAATCCTGGCACCACAGAAAAAAATTCAAATCATCTTATATAATGGTCTTGGACAAGTTATCACAGCAAACCCTCCAAATAGAAAATGAAATGATTTCTGTCAAACCTCTGTTAAGCTCATGCTTTGAATTTAACATATAATATCTTGGCTTATTACTGAATAAAGTTCCTTCACTACATGACAATAACTTTTTTTGTGTGGAGGAATTGTAGTACTGTTATACTAAAACTTGCTCTAAAATACGTGTTGAACTAAATTCAAGGTAGGTGGCCATTCTTCAGTGTATATTATAGTATAGAAAAATAAAATCCTCCTCTGTTTTTTGTGTGTGTACGTATGTGTTTGTATGAACGCAAGTGTGTGTGTGTGCCATTGGATGTGTGTGCATGTATGTGGAGGCTAATGGTCAACTTGGGGTGTTGTTCCTTAGTGATCCTTTTGGGTTTTCAGATGGTTGAGAGCTTGCCAAGAGAGTTGGGATGGCTAGCCAGTGAGCCCAAAGGGTCTCCCATCTCTCACACCTCAGTTCAGGGATTATACGTACATGCTGCCACTTTATAAGCACCATTACAAGTGCTTTGCATGTGGTTTCTAGGGATTGAACTCTGATCCTCATGCTTCCAATGACAAGCATTTTAGTGACAGAGCTATCATTTTAACTCCTCCATATTTTTCAAAAGGAAGATTAAGGGTTGGTTCACACTAATGCATTTCAGTCGCCTCTTTCCATGTATGTATATTCTGTACATATTTTCTCAAGGATGGCATATGAAGAAATAGTAAGGTTGGAGTGTGTGCTGGCAAAGGCCCATGGTGACCAGAGGATGTCCTGGTATTACTGAGACATTACTGGAAAGTCATTAGTGTCTTTAGTATGCTTCACAAAGGTTATTAGTCTTTTCCTTCTGGGCCCACATTAAGGATTATATTCCTTCTTCATTTTCCTCCTTCTTATTTAGAATGGTGATGTGATCATGGTTTTGGCCAGTCCAGTGTGAGTTCATGTGCTATTCATCACACCTAGGCAGAAGTTTCAAGAGACATACATAGTTTGTTCCTTTTCCCTGCTGAGGTGCCGTGGAAGCATTTAAAAAAATAGCACCAGAAAAAAAAAAGGAGACGTTGATTTTAAGAAGCTACTGTGATTTGGAGTTATTTCTTATTGTAATAAACCTACCCTGATTAACATACATAAGCTCATTCAATTACCCAGGTTTTCAGAATTCTATGTCCAAAAATCACAAGGCACAGCCAAATACTGAAGCCTCAGGGGAAACTGGGTTTTATTCCTATGGTGTAGCAGTCCATGTTCTTTAATTTTCTACCTTGCTTGTCATCTTTTAATCCTAATAAAGTAAGCCATCACTCACAGTTATAAATCAGTCATTTATAATGTGCTTTGCAACTTGGGTTGGCTTGGAGTCATTGATTTCCTTTTAAAAAAGATTTACTTTTATTATTTTTAATGATGTGTACACGTGTGGGTTTATGAAAGTGAGTGCAGGTGCCTAAGGGGCCAGAGGTGTGGGATCCACTGGAGCTGGAGTTGTAGACAGTTGTGGGCTGCTTGACAATACGTGCTGGGAATGGAACGTGGGTCATCTGGAAGAACAGTACACGCTCTTAGTCACTGAGCCATCTCTCTTGTCCCTATTAATCTTTTAAACATATCTCAATCAACCCACATGGGTCCCAATGGATTGTAGATGAGCCAGAAAATACTTGCCATGAGACAGCCTAGGTTTCAGTGCTCTGAATCCTGATTTCGCTGTCATTGTTTCAGGCAGTGCTGAAATGCCGTCTTTGACAATCTTTCGCCTCTCTCACTCAGGAAAACACTGGATTCTTACTCTTAAGGCTGTGACTTTAACAGGTCCCTCTCACCTTTCTATCCCTGTTAACACCTCTAGATTACTTCTAAATATTTGATCTGGCTTTTTGGTAGTTTGCAAGTCTTCATTCTCATACAGGGTATACCTGTTCAGAATGCAAGACCATGTGATCAGCTGTTGGTAGATGCTTAGGGGGCAAGCTGAACAGGAGGTAACAGATAGACATTTAAGCTTATCGAAGGGTATAGAGGCATTCATTGGCCTGGATGCTGGTTATTATCCTATCAAATAACAAAGAAATAGAAATTCATCTTTCAAAGTGTGGGCCATTATAAATAATAGAGAAACTTACCAGGTACCATTGCTTTGTAAAAAGAGGATCATTCATGTTGATGTCAATCTCATTGATGTCCCTGTACCCTCTCTTTTTACGGTCAAATCCTTCTTGTTGCAGGGCCATCTTTATCTGGAACAATATCAATAGATTACCCAAGTACAAACCTTAATACCCTTCTTCTGGAATTCATTGCCATGAATTCAAATTTTATTTGTAAACAGTCTTTATGTTCAAACACATGTGTACTTTCTTTAGCAAATGGAAGAGTATCCTTTGTAGGATCTCATCTATTGTCTAACCATTTACTTGTGGTTATACAAAGCAACCAGGCATTGGTGATAGTATTGCTGAGTAGGAGCAGTTCACAAGTTGGTGAGTGCAAAGCCAAAATAGGCAGAGCCAACACATAGAGTGGAGAGAGATTTATTACCTGCCACAGGCAAGGAAAGCATGGGAGTTGTTTTCAAAGCAGTGCCCCTTTCCCTTGGGACCAAAGGAACCCAGGGTTTTATTTAGGTGACCTGTGCATTTTCATGCAGGGCTGGGCCCATTCTTAAACACACTCAGTTAAGGAGTCGTTCCTGAACATGCTCAGTTTAAGTCTATAATTTATGAAGGAAAGAGTAGCCACACATGCTTAGTGGACAGTTCTAAAACACATGTTTAAAAGGTCAAATTCATAGACAGGATGCCTCACAACATGCTGAACTTGTGACATACAGTTTTGGCTAAAATAAGGGGAAGAGACACTTGAAGGTATATTAATACAAGAATTTGCCCCACAAGTGCCTGCCTCTATCAGTGGCTAACAGCAACTCAAAACAAATTCCCTTGAAATAAGAATTGGATGGAGAAAGTATTCTTGAGGGAGATGAGGAGTCAGGGGTCATTAAGTGAAAGAAAAGAAGACAATAGAACATTTCAGTCAGGAGAAGGAAGCTGATGAAGACTGAGGAAGCTGATGAAGACTGACGGACAGACCAGGGTGAAACCCAAATAGCTCAAATAGCGCGTATTGCTGAAGGCTTTCAGCCTTTGCATTTGTAGTGTGTGCTGCACTGTCACAACTGAGAGTCACAAAATCCCAGCAGACTTGAAGCCTCCTACCAAGGAGCAGGCAAAGTCTACTGCAAGGCCCTAGAAGTCAAATGGGAAGGCCCTGGGAGAGAGGCTGAAGGACTGCTCTGCTTTCCTTGTTCCCATAATTCAGTTTTGGGTAGCCAGGCAGATTCCTAAGCTCTTGAATAGCAATGAAATTTGGGAGCTGGTAGTTCAAGCAGGCTCCAGGCCATGACCAGCTTTTGTTCTAATCAGAGAATTTCTTTCTGCTTAGGGATTCAGTATGCTGTCATCCAATTGCTGTGGCCAGTCTGATTACCTATAAACTTAAGGATAAAGGCCCAGCACAGAAGGGTGTGTGCCGATGGATATTTATTATTAGTTCTATTAGATTTTGTGACTCAACACTCTTTTTTACTTCTCAATTCTCCCTAGAATGTCTGAGGACACTTTCTTCCTGTCCACCCAGTTTCAGGACAGTAGGCATGAAATTCTGAGCTCTTCTACTCAAGACAGCAAGGGTTTCCTCAGCCTCAAGATGCTGCTTTAGTGGCTTCTCTCTTAGCAGTTGAGTCTCAGGAAGACAAGGAAAGGACAGGGAAAACTTGGAGCCCCTTTACCTCAGAGCCTACTTACTGGACTCCCTCACTAAAGGGTTCTGGTTAGAGCTCCTACAGGCAGGTACTGTAGGACACCCAAAGCTGACCCTCCAACCTCCCTTTGACAGTGAGCCCCTGGCAGCACCCTGTACCCAGTTCATGGAAGTGATTCAGAAGCACTTCTTTTATACACAATCAGAGCCTTTCACTGGTGTGGATGAGAGTAGAGCAGGAGGGTCACACCCAGAGTGAGATGAGAAGCAATGAGTGAAAAAACTCCACATTTTCCTCCAGTCCTTCCCCTTCCATAGAAGAGGTTAGTTCTCACTTCATTGTTCTCTACACCTACCCATGAAGGCTGGGCTCGTTTGACAGAAAAATTCAAATTCTGCCAGGAACTCTCTATGTTCAGCAAAGAAGTCTTTGTGCAGCACTGCTCTGGGTTATTGGATGTTTTCCAAAAAGGTAGTATATGCTGTGGTATATCTAGTAGCAAAGTAATTGGAAACATGGGGTGGATTAGTATTTTTTTTATAATGGCAAAATATTGACATAGCTTATATCCACTAAAAAAGATAAATTACAACTCAACTATGTACACACCTATAGACATATGCATCCATATGAATATTCATGTGTTCATTCATATATATATTCATGTACATGAATATATACATACACACATATATAATATGTATACACATAATATATATATATATATTCCCTAAGACATAGATGCCCCAAATAGGATGAAATATGCACAGATTTTATTAAGAGAGAAAAATATAAGAAATTGTGCAGCATGGGTAGGTGAACAAAGTCAACCAAATGCATTCTTGCCTTCCCTGTAGACTAAGGAAGCACCAGAGGGCTGTTGAGAGCCCAAATCTGGGCTTACTGAAGCCCTGTGACTTTCCAGGGAAGTGGGCCGGCCTCAGCACCCCAATACTGGCCTGGAGCAATGGTGGGAAGCATAGTCTCACTGCTACAGGTCTGTAACTTTCAGGATGCCACAGCTGGGGTCTTTGGCCTGTTATATTCCATAAAGTCAATGGTTTTCAGGACATTACATTCTTATAACACCACCTCTACCCTGTGTGTGTGTGTGTATGTGTATGTTGGAATTCATTAATACAAAGAACATTTGAAAGGTCCCAGCAAGTGTTTGGTTCTCAGTCTAGAGAGACAGCTACTATGTGCCTCTTTTCCAGATCTTTTACTGTGAAAAGAATTTAAGCTGAGCATCCCTTCAGCTTATGAAGGAAGAAGTCTGAATTCACCAACTTGTTTCCCCAATTTGGTCTCACAGGGAGGCCTTTATCCCCAGTGCTCACCACAGGGACACCTTTATTGCCTTCTATGGGCTCAAATCCTGTTGGACTCATTGCCTCGAATAACTTCTGTGAAATAGTAACTTTCCTTCCTAGGATCTCTGGGAAGCAAGTACAACTACCAACTGCCATGGGGAAGTTTGAAAGTTCTCTGCTATATGTTGTTACTAGCAGTCGAGGTACAAAAGACCCATAGCACAGCTGATGTGAAGGGCTGTGCCTGGATGACCTCACCCATCACTCCAAACTTAATTAGGCTGGGAACACACTAATGAAAAGACTGCTTAATCCGTTTCCATAAAATTAATTGTAATTCCATAAACAAGGTTTTAATGGAAACCGGTGATGCTTTAGGGTGCCGTAGTCCCTGGACATCATTCGTCTTTGGAATCAGGAATCCTGAGTCTAAAGCCAGCCTTCTGCATCTATACTTTCCTGTCATAGGCATGCTACGATAGAATCGGCAGAATGTCCTCACAAATACATGCTACACATAACTCCAGGAGTGTGCTGATTTCATGCACATCTATTGCTTTTATTTTCTGGGTCCTTGTTCAATTCTAATTCATAATTATACTTAAGTTTTACATAATTAGTAATCATATTGTTAGCAAACCATGCATTCTTTCTTCCTGGAGTGTCTTACTATAAAACATTTTAACATGTTACTACAGAGCGGTGGTATTTAATTTTCTACACCTCTGTAGAGTCAGGTACCAAATATTTCCCTCTTATTGGATGTTTAGCTTGTTTTCTATTGTAACTGAGATTAACATGACAAGAGTGATGAGGTTTCAAGCCATTTTCAAAGAGCTCTGTAGAAGATTTCAGTGCTATAATTATATGTGTGATAAATCCCCTAATATCAGAGTAATGTTTTCTTAGAGTCTAAAGGATATGCCTCGCTGTAACTAAAAGATCACCTGACTCGCTGTCCCATCTCTATGCTTTGAAGTTTAATATATTTCATGCAGCATCTGTCATCACCATTTGGGTGGAATCCCAGTGACATTTGTATGACTTAACCATAGCTCTCCCCTTTCTAAAATACAAAGCACAATTAACTTAGATTCATAGGTTTAGAATGGCTCCCCAAAGTGTACCATTGACCATTTGTACAAATGTCTAAACAAAGCCATGGGAAATCAGGAGTGCTTAAGACTTCTCAAAACTAAAAGGAACTGATGGATACCCCACAGCTCTGATTCAGTTTTTACACCTTCCTTAGTCATATATGCACATATGGGACCCAAATAACTCCACCTACTCCCTACTCTTTCTGGTTCTCAACTGAGAAATTCTCAGTCAACAGACGTTTCTTGTGTGTTTAGGGTACATCATATAGGTACAGTCTAAGGACAGAACAGAAAGTAACCCAACATGGTTACTTACTATTTTCTAGGAAACAAGGTATGCCCTTTATCTTCCATCTTTCCAACACAACTATGCAATATTGTCACAGCTGATTGAAGGAACGCTAACCTGATCGAGAATAGCAAGCATGGCTCTGGAAGGCCCTATCCTTCTCTCCAATTCCCTCTGCCTAGCTAAAAACCATTAGATTAAGTTCCTAAGGCTAGCCCCCTAGGTCTATTCCCTTATTTGGCCAATCCCTCCTCCTGAGGCTGACCACCAAGGTCCAGGTATCGAAGCATTGAAGTCCAGCAATCAAAAGCCCTCTTTGACTCACCCAATTAACATTCCCAATCAAAATTAAACACCCCATCCTAATGTGCGTTTTCCTCCCTTTACTTTTAGTTCTAAACATTTTTTAAAATTTTAATTTAATTTTTTACTTATTCATTTTACATCCCATTCATTGTCCCCTCCCTGTCACTTCCTTCTACAATCTTCCCCCTCCCACCTCCCCTTCTTCTCTAAGTGGGTGAGGCCCACTGGCTTCCCCCCACCCCTCTGACTCTGGCACTTCAAGTCTCTGCAAGGCTAGGTGCTTCCTCTCCTACTGAGGGCAGACACAGCAGCCCAGCTAGAAGGACATATCCCATGTACAGGCATCAGCTTTTGGGATAGCCCCCACTCCAGTTGTTTAGGACCCACATGGAGACACAGGAAGATCAACAGAGTCAACTAACCTGGATCCTTGGGGCTCTCAGAGTCTGATGCTCCAACCAGAGAATATACACAGGCTGGACCTAGGCCTCACCTTTACCTTTATAAACTATCGTTTTCCTATGTGCCATGACTGTCTCCTCTCTACACAGAGGCAGTCCTTTGTCCTCTAGGACAAACTCCCTGCTCCCCACTCCCTTGTCCTTCTTCTCCCCTTTCCTTTGTTCCCTTCCCCTTCTCCCTCTTCCTCTATCTTCTGCCTTTGTTCCTATACCCACTCTCTGTCCCTCTGGGGTAAATAAATCTCCTTTGTGCTGAGAATGCCTGCTGAGAACTTGGTCTGAGAACTTGGTCTTGGGGATCCTGAGCCAATATTTCCCCATCCACTGATCATTCGGAGGTTCAGAAGCCATTGGTCCAGTGTGGAAGGATGGCAGGGTCACTGAGGTTGACCAATTGATTCTAACTTTCCATTAAGCTACACTGCTGTTCCCTAAGACATTTAGCACAGTCAGTCTTCCAGAAATCTGGGTCAGCTTAAGTGGGGAAATAACTGGCTAAGGACTGGACTATCTTCCCTGCTGGGCTGATAATTAAACAGCTGTTAATTATCATGGAATGTGCTGGGTTGGGAGGAGCCAGCAGAAAGGGGAGTAAAAGAGACACTTGCATCCCACAGGGTGAGAAAGGTTTTTGGCTTGAAGAGAATGCAAGGAGAGAAAAACGGATGGATCGGTCTAGGTTCTTTTAAGTACTTAGGTTTGTCAATTGTGTGGTAAACTTAGAACATAAGATGATGGCACTTTGGTTCTGAGCCACCAGCATAGGTCAGGGAGTCCGGAGCAGATGCACATCTCAGACCACAGGGACCACAATATCCTGGGTCATCACTTGCTCTTGCAGGATCCACAGCTGAACGGTAATCACCAGCAGACATTTGGGCTCCAAGTCTGACCATTTGCTTCTGTCAATCATAATCTGAATAAAATTACTTGCATGCTTGTGGGTTTTGCTTTTTAAAACTCTACCTCTGGTTTGGAGAGATGACTCAGTGGTTAAGAGCACTTGCTATCCTTCCAGAGGACTCAAATTCAGTTCCTAACACCCAAATGAGCAGCTCACAACCACCCCTAACTCCAGATCTAGGGAATCCAACATCCTCTTCTGGCCTCTGAAAGTACCCACAGGTTATGTGGACACACACACACACACACACACACACACACACTCACACACACACACACGGTGGGGGGAAGAGAGAGAGAGAGAGAGAGAGAGAGAGAGAGAGAGAGAGAGAGAAAGGCAGAGACAGAGAGAGACAGAGAGAGACAGACACAGAGAGAGACAGAGACAGACACAGACACAGACAGAGACAGAGAAAGACAGAGAGACTTAAAACAGCAACAGTAACAAAACCGTACCATTTTATCTCTTCTGTCAGAACATCACCCAGAAACTAAGGGACCTTGCACTCCTATAGTTCCTTTAAACACCCATAAATAATGAGTTGTGTTTTGTTGGACATTGATTTGTTGGCTATGACACTGACTGTGTTACACTGTCATTTTACGTATCACAAAGAATTATGTTGTTTACAATTGTTATGGGCTGAATTGTGTCATGGAAGATATAATGAAGTCCTAATCTCCCATGCCTAGGGAAACAAAAATTAAAATGGCTTCACTGTGGCCATTTTTTTTTAACCTTTCCTTGTGCTTTGTCTGTCTGACACACTGTGTCCTGAGCTTTTTCAAACACCAATAAGGTGATTGTTGTGTGATATAGGTACAGTACTGTGATGATTATCTGCTAACACACAGTATACATGTAGGCATGGTAACACTTTGGTTACACTTGGTCAATAAATAGGGGATTTTAAAATTTTTGTAAGGCAATTATTGCTAAGTGCCTTCTACAATGTTTGTACCAAATGGCACTCCCACTAAGAATGTGTGAGAGTGAGAATTTCAGAAATGTGTGAATCTTGGAGGTCTTGACCCAGTAGTCTGGGAGCCAGAGAAGAACTTGGCCTTTTGGGAAATATTGGCTCCTGTGCTTCCTTCCCATCCTGGGTGGAAACTCTCAGAGTAGCCAAGGTCCTTTGTGTCTCTGACATTTGCTTTGTCTTAGATAGTGAGGCAGAGGTCCCTAGCTCTGGTTGCATAGCCTTGGAATTTGGTAAGATCCAGAGGTTCAAACAAGACTCCAGAGTTTAGGGTGATTCATGAGGGCAGCTGGGGTTGAGGCCTGTGTGTCCCAGCCCTTGCTGTTCTCTCATGACCATATTTGACAAAACAAAGGCTGAGAACTGATATCAAATCCAGCCAAGGAGGAGGCATCTTTGAATGAATGACCTTGGAGGACCTTTGTCAAACTGGGAGGCAAACGTACTCCATTTGCCCAAATAAACAGACTGCTATGTTCACCTCCCAGGTGGGGATGAGAGTGATGCAGAACTAGTGTAGGGGTTGAGAACAGTGCAAAATTCTCCAAAGAATACATAAATCTTATTTGTGAACACCCTCTTGTTTTGCACCATCAGCATTATAGCCTTTATTTTGGGTGGAGGCTTGTTTCTTACTGGTAAGTTAAAACCAAACTGAAAGGACAATGGCAACTCTCTCACCCAGCAAGGCAGCAAGGGGAGATTTTACTTTTCAGCTTTAAGCAGCTAGGAGACCCTGAACTAAGTGGGGTCGGGGACCATTCATCTCTAGGTAGGAGATCATAGTTTTGCTTCTTTGGGATATCATATTGACATCTAAGTAGCCATGGTTCCCACTTGTTACAGACCGACTTTTGGACATTTCCAAACCCAAATATTGAACCTGTGACCAGTTCCTCAGAACGAGATTATATCTGGAGACTTTGTCCATGAAGGGTGTAGATAAAATGAGTCATTAGAGTGTAGCCTAATCAAACAACCCTGTGTATGAAGGGACTCTGGCCAGCTTGAGCCTGGCAGGCACAGATCTGGAAGGCCTTGCCCCTCTTCCCAATATCCCTCTTTCCTGCTAAAATTCACTAGATTAAGTTCCTAACACTAGCCCTCCAAGGTCTATTCCCTTATTTGGCCAATCTGTCCTCCTAAAGCTGACTACTAAGGTCTAGCTATCAAAGCATTAAAGTTCAGCAATCAAAAGCCTTCTTTGACTCACCTAATTAGCATGCCCAATTAGAATTAAATGCCTCATCCTAAGGCAAGGTTTCCCCTTACACCTTTATAAAATGCCATTTTCCTCTGTGCCTTGTTTGTCTCCTTTCTATCCAGAGGCAGTCCTTTGTCCTCTGGGACAAATATCTCTGCTTCCTTTCCCTTGTTCCCTTCCCCCACTCCCTCATCCTCTATCTCCTGTGTTTGTCTCTTATTCCCTGCCCTCTGTCCCTCTGGGGCAAATAAATCTCATATGTGCTGAGAACTTGCTCTTGGGTGGTGGGTGTCCTGAGCTGATACTTTTCCTTTTGGTGTGTTCATGAAAGAGCAGTTAAGGAGACTGGTACAAAGAGACTGTTGAGAGGTTATCTGGAGAAGGCTGACTACAAGCCAAGAATAAAAGCCTAGAACAGATACCCCAAACCAGCCACATGGTCCCCAAAACAGCCCAGCCAATGCCCTGATCTGTGACTTTTGTTTCCATCCATTTCTGTTCCTTAAACTTCTTTGACTGTGGATTTGGATGGCTGCAGCTCCACAAATTCGATACCTGGCAATGTAGCTGCAGATGTGCTAGTTTATCTGTTCTGGTGTCAAAATCCAAAGAGAGAGAGAGTGAAGAGGGTTGGGAAGGGAAGGAGCTGCTGAGAGAGCTCAGATTCAGGAAGATTGGGAGCAGGTGGCCAAGACTGTTAATTTCTTCCTTGAGCAGGCAGGTGTGACTTTTGGAAAGCCCAATTATGTGCAAATCGCAACTTTAGAAAGAACACGGAGTTAAGCCACAATTATGGCTGATCGCACAACGTTGCTTAGCCTCATTTAGAGAGGTCTGTCCGACTTGCAAGAATGAAGGCAATCGATTGAGGGAACAAACTATGGCTTTGGGCCTCTGACCACAGTTCTAGCCGCTGCATCTCAGTGACAAGATATTAACAAACTGCTATCCATCATCTGGAGCACTGCACACAAGGTATGCCATGACATAAATCAATGCAATTAGGGAGGAAACGAAAGAGGTTTCCAGTGGAGCAAAGTGCAGAGAGAACCAATGAGAATGTCATTAAAGGATAAAATCTCAGCTCTGCTGTCTGCAGGAACATGTGGATTTTGCTTAGCAGGAGCTTGAACACCCTCTTGTTCCCATTACCAGGGTTATGAGTGAATGTTAGGAGCCTGGTTTGTGGAAGTGAAGACTATTAGAAAATGGTAGATACTCTGCCAAATGTTAATCAAGGGCTGGCTAGACTGGTGTATCTGGGGGATGGGACATGGAAGCTAGGAGCTCCTAAATGTTGTCGTTGGCCAAAATGATGTTGCTTTCTCTATGGGACTCTGTTAAGAGATGAGTGCAGAAAAGAGGCTAAGAAAGGTTAAGCCACTAGAACGTAACAGTAGCTTTGTACACACACACACACACACACACACACACACAATTGATCACTCCAAAAACTTGCATGAGCTACACAGACCACTCTGGTTTCCATCACGGTAAGTAGAAGGACCCTAGTGTTACAAGAGAAGGATCCTGGAAAGATAATGGGAGGAAAAGTCTGAGGATAAGGATGGAGAAAGAGGATTGAGAAAAAGGCTTTCTCATCCTTTGTCTTAGCTGTGACCAGTTCCAGCCTCACATCTGACAGTCTGCCCAGTTCTCCTCATCCTCTGAAAGTCACCAGTATTAAGGTCAGGGTAAGATGAAGTAAAGCTCACAGGGTACTCGAGAATGTGTGCAAGGCAGCCCACAGAGAGTGGCTGGCTCTAGCTTGGCACAGGAGCAGGTTCTAACACTGCATCACATAGCCCATGATGCTGTACCCTTCAGTTCTGTTGGTGAAGCATGACATGGGAGATGCTAGGTGGGATGTGTCTGGGTTGCTAAACCTCAAGATGAGAAAGATGACACCCTAGGTCCAGGTGAATCAAAGTCACGATTCTCCCAGGTGTTAAAGGTCCGGTGACCAATCACTAGATATAGAATCAGAAAAAACCCAGGCTCAAGCCCTGGCATAGTGGCCCCTTATTTGTATATATTTTGAGGCAGGTCCCCAAATTCTTTCAGTCATGTTTTCATCTAGAGCAGAGATTTGGGCTTCTGTAAACAAAAGTTTGCTGGAAGCCATCCAGTCCTCTTTGTTTACGTATCACTTCTGGCTGCCTCCATGACACATAACACAGTTGAATATGTTTGAAGGAGACCATATGGCATTAGGACCTGCTGTATCAGCTCTGGAGCCCTTTTATAGAAATTTGTTGACTCTGATGCCCAGCACAGAGATGATATAATTCTTGAACTTACGGGTGAGATGCAGGTGGAAGAAAAAGTCCTTGTTGGGAACTGGGGAACAGTCTATAAATGTTCCTGAGATGATTATGGTGAGTAATATATTCACAGAGTCTATATCATCAAGACAGAATGAGGGGTAGGGTTTAGGCTAATAGAGCACATGGTGTGTCTTGATGGGTATGAAAACAGCCTCCTGCGACTTGAGTCACCTGCCCCAGGCACGGGCACCTGGGTTGACTGCAGCCTTGAAGGGTTAAGCCTTAATTTTCAACATTCATTATCCAGATTGATTGCAACTCTATTTAAATGATTTAGAAAGCAGGTCCCCTGGGAAGGAGGCTACATCCAGGTGTTCTCACTTAGCCACATGTGTGCAGAACTTAATTAGAGAGCTTTCTCTATGGCAGTGTCAGAGATTGGTGGAGGGGATGGGAGTTCATACAAAAGGTGATTTCAAGAGCCTTGGGCAGTTTCTGCAGGCTAGGGAGAAGTGTTACTGTCACCAACAACAAAGGATCAAGGTTGCATTGTGCACCCCACAGGAGAAAGAACTAAGGATAGGGAGGAGGGGTAAGGGCACTGGAAGGAGCGTTCACCGAGTCTTTGAACTCTTTAGCATAGACCTTGTGTGTGGTATGTGTTTACTGTGGGGAAGACCTACCATTTACATGCTGTCGTTTTGTTCTATCCTAAGAATGGACAAAATCAACTGATTGCTCCAGAATGTAAATGAATTATGGAAAATTTAGCCTCTGTTTTTTAAATAAGAAGACACTGGACATCAATTTTTCCTACTAAGAGATGGAGATGGACTGAAGTGCCCAAGGGAAGTATAGAAACCCTTCCTCTGCTTTCTTCCTCAAGGGCATGTGCTTGTGGTCTTCTTCGAAGGCCAGAATCTTTTCCAGCAGCAAAGTCTTCTTTCTTTGGTATTTCATTAGTTGCCAATGGCACAGAAGAATGTGTGTTGAAACCACAATTGGTGGATGTTTGAGGTTGTTGGGCCCCCATGACAGTACATCGCCAGCATCAGAGGAGTCATTCATGTCAGGACGAGCAGCCTGAGATCACCGAACATCAACAAGGAATAAAGGTCAGAGCTATTGATTCTTAACGTACTTCGTATTCTACAGGGGGCACCCAGTGGCAGGGTGTTAATGAACCCCTGCACGGTGGTGCAGAACAAATGTAGGGCATAATGAATTGGCTTGGCTGTAGCCCTCCTGGCAGGCTTGGAACTGTTCATTCTCTTAGGTCTGCCCTTTGAGAAAAGGCCAGAGAAAACAGATTTTTATTCTGAGGTGTTTTAGTTGTCTGTGGCTTCAGTAACGAACGGCCACAAACTTAGTGGCATAAAACATTAATTTATGCCCTCAGAGTTATGGAGGCTGGAGGTCTAACACTGAGCTGTCAGCAGGCTGTGCTCCTTCTGGGGCCTCCAAGAGTAAGTCTGTATTTTTTGTTTGTTTTGTTTCTTTTATTTTCCACTGGACTTCCTGTATTCCTAGGTTCATGGCTTCTCTTTTCTCTGCTTTCAAAGGCCAACAATGCAAGCAGTTTGGGAGACACAGGCAAGGAGATTGAAAGGTCAGGGGTTGCTTAGGCTATGGAGTGTATTTTAGGTTATGCTGGTTAACTTAAAAGCAACCAATCAACCAACCGACCAACCAACCAACCAACCAACCAACCAACTAACCAAAAATCCCGCTGGGATTATAGCTCAGAGGTATGACAGAATACTCGTCTAGAACATGTAAGGAACTAGATTCAATCCCAAATACTAAAGAAAAGAAGAAAAATAAAAATCAAGTGGGTAATTTTATTTTTTGTTCTTTGCTATATCTTCTAAAATCTCAGTGATAAATCTGGTCTTCTTATGTAATTAAACATTTTCCCTTATACACATTGTAAATTGATGACTTGTATGACTCAGCTTTTGTGATGGATGGGGAGAATTCACTTCACAGCCTTGTTACAGAAGCCCTGAGTCCTTGCTGCAACAAATGTCTTAGCTTTGGAATAATGCTAAGAACAATCTCATTTTCTGAGTGGAAGAAGCTGCCTCCTCCATGCTTGGGGAATTGACCCATTGCTCTTGGGAACACACTAACAGGCTTCTTAAAATTGAGCCTGTGGAAGGGATGCGCTTCTGCCTTCAGCAGAGGGTGGGGCTTGTCAGATACTTGGGTCTGAGGTGTTGATTTCAAGGGCATGCAAATTGGGGTCAGAGATGAATTCCTTCTAATTCTAGAGTATGTTTTGATGTGGGAAGACAAGGCGATCCATAAAGATACGGCAGTGATTTGATCGTTTGTAGCTGAAGAGAGACTTTTGTGGAGAGAATACGTAAATTTAATAGGACTTTTATTAAACTGTTTGACATGATATAAACTAACTCCTTTCTTCCATAAAAAGGGTTTAACAAACCCATGCCACTCAATACTTTATCGTGTAAATTTGCATTTTAAGGATGGTGACAAAAAATCTGAGTGCTGTTTCAGAGCCAGCAGGGGTGAAAGTGGGAGGACTTTTACCTCTTGTGAGGACACTGTGGGTTTGCTATTGCTTTCATGAGTCAAAGCTGCTGAAACTGCTGCATTGTATTTATTCCCACAAACATGTTTAGGCAGCTTATTAAGTACTGAATATCCCGGAGGCCATTGGAAATTTATAAATAAATAGATGTGTCTCCTGACTGTAAGATTCGAGCCCCGCTAAACAATTTGCAGGGGATATTAGCAGTATCAGTCACGTTTTTAGAATGTGTGTGAAGAGCTTCTAATTAATGTCAACTTTGCATGTGTGAATGTGTATGCATGTGTGTAACTATGTGTATGTGTGTGTATGCATATGTGTTGTAAATGTACAATTTGCTGATGCTTGGTGTGTAGATAACCACACTTTAACACTCAAGAAAGTCTGTACACAGGCCATAATTCTAGGGGTTCTTGTTTATTTGTTTGTTTTTGTTTGTTTTTTAAAGATTCTCTACTCCATTTTTTCTTCCTGTAAGATGGAACTAGATGGTGCTTTCTACAAACTTACCAGAGAAAAGTAAATTGTCTTTATGGCTTGGGTTAATCTTATACTGGAGGGAGGGGCACACACCTGACTCCCACTGAGCAGCAGCTAAAGGGGACTGGCCAGGAGTGCAAAGATGCAAACATATTGTGCTTGTGGTGTTGAGTGTATGGGGTGAGTGTTGAGAGATGATGGGGAGTTGTTTACATGGGAGACCAGGAGAAAATAGGCACACATATTTCTCCATGAGTACAACCTGATTTTTGAGGGCCATTTTTACATTATGAATCTGGATAGTGCTCTCAGGTCCAGTACCTTTGATCTGTCTTACAGAAATTCTCAAGGCATATTCAAAAAAGCTGAAAGCTCCTGGGGAGGTGGGAAGATAGTACTTCTAGAACCAGGATCCAAAAGCACCTGCCACCGAGTGTGGGGTCAGCATGGCTGAATCCATTTCATGTATCCTTCATGCCCTGAGAAGAAGAGGACCTTTTTCTCACTCCAGCAGGTATGGTGGCACATGTCTTTAATCCCAGGCAGAGGCAGGCTGAGGTCTATGAGTTCAAGACTAGCCAGGATTATGTAGTGAGACATTGTTTAAAAATAATCCCTAAATTTGCACTTTGTCAGCACTAGTCATAGCTGGGAAGACAATGTTTCTCTTACTCTCCAAGATGGCTCTTGCTTTCCCCTTCCTACCTTCCATATTGTCTGCCCCCAGCCAAGACTTTATTCCACATCCACTGAGGAACATAGTAGAACAGGCAGGCGATAACTGGAAGAGAGGGGAGAGACGCTGCTGGCCCATTTTGCTTCAAGAGCTAGACATCATAAAATCTAAGTGTCACTTGTGTAGGTAGATGCAGGGAGAAGAACCCAGAGGCAGTATGTATGGTGCTTCATCATTTAATCACCTGTGTGTGCATCTGAGGGGGCTGCAGCTAGGGCAGGAGAAGGATGCATCTCCACCTTGAACACTTAAACATTTGGAATTTGTTGAAGAACTGAGCATTTTGCATATATCTCAGGAACTGATTTAATTAACAGCTAGACCAATGACAACACATCAGAACTGGCGGACACCGGGTTTTAATAGAGCTTCCCATTCAAAAACTAAACCAGAAAAAGAAGAGCACTGATGGGGACTGGGAAGCAAGAAACCAGGAACTGAGAGAAGACACTGCACTGAAGATCCAGAGAACAGCTACATTAAAAGGAAAGAGAGCCAGAGGAAAATTCCTTGGAATATTAACCAGGACATAAATCAAGATTTTAATGAAACTGAAGACTAAGCCCATAAAATGGATAGGAGTTCAAAGCAAGACAAAAAGTTGTACTGATGAGACACAGAAGCATTAAGAGGATGGCAAGTCTCACAGCGGCCCCAGGACAGGGCTGGCAATGCAGATGCAGACAGGTAAAGGCAACTTAAAACTTTTTCCAGAATGAGAGCGTTAAAAGAGAAAATCATGGGACCATAGGACATCTAACAAAGAGGCAGATGCAAGATAAAGTTACAGCTATTCTGGAAGACAGGACTAGTTTTTGGGTCCTCATCCAGGGGATGGAGACAATCAAAACCAGTCAACCTTTGCATGATGCCTGGGTGATTCTGCAAGTAGAGTGTGTGTTCACTTCTTATCTCTTTACTGAAAATGATGCTGAGTAACTGAGGATACCACATCTGTATCTCAGTAGCGGTGGTCCTATTAGTCAGGATGCAGTTTGTGATCAAACATCCCTGAAGTCACGGTTTTTTGGTTCCCGCTGGATCAGAAACCAAGCCACTAGGACAGTGGTTCTCAACTGTAGGTTGGGATCCCTTTGCGGGTCGAACAACCCTTTCAAAGGGGTCACCTAAGACAATTGAAAGACTCTATTCATAACAGTAGCAAAATTACAGTTATGAAGTAGCAATGAAAATAATTTTAGGGTTGAGGGTCACCACAGCATGAGGACCTCTGTTAAAGGGTTGCAGCATTAGGAAGGTTGAGAACCACTGCTCTGGGGCCATTCTCTCACATTATGTGCACCAATGAATGGGCTGCATGTCCAAAAGAAATCACATCATTTTAGTCACCTGTGGTTTTGACACCTCCTTTTTGGTGGGGATTATGGGAAGAAATACCCTAAAAGAGAGATCTGTCTCACCATGATTGGAAGGGAATAAAGCTTATTTATATCATAAATATTTATTAGGAACTTTATAGTTCACAACACAGAACCTATTGAGTTGCTTCCTGCTTTAGGGCAGTCTACCCCATCTTTCTTCTGGGCTGTTTGCTTTGCTTAGCTTTGAAAAATAAAGTTCTGTTCCAACTTCACTTTTCTGAATATTTTCTCTTAACAGAAACAAGAACTGGAGAATTTTGCTCCCATGACAAAAAGGCCTTAGGAGGGGGAACTGGAAGAGGTTCTGGGTTCATATGTGTTAATGGATGCTGGTGGTTTACTTCAGGTAAACATCTTGCTTAGAGATTTACAGTTAAAGAATCACTAATTCTTGAGGCTTAGAGGAGTTGTGTGCCATACCACAGACAGCCAAGCATGGTTGACTCCATCATTAAATGGCAAAAGCCAACTAGTAAATAATTCAAGGTCAATGATGGTAACCAACTACTATTGGTGTATAAGAAGTTGACCCAGCTTGCAGCTTAAAGCAGATATTTCATCATTTGTATTCTATGGATCACAAATTTGGAAAGTACACAGAAAGGTTTTTTTTTGTTTGTTTGTTTTAAATTGCTTTTGATTGTGGTGGGTGTAGAACCCAAAACCACATGTGTGCTTCTGGACCAGCTCTCCTCCAATAAACTATATTCCCAGCCCCAGAAGGAAGTGTTGTCTTTATGTTATTCTAGAAACCCCAGCTGGAAAGATACAGGGATAGGTGTGAAGGAGAAGCTAGGGCTGCATGAGGATTGTGTTGCTGCTTGGGAGCTCAGGATGGATCTGCAGAGGAACAATATTGTTTCTTTAGTTCTGCACGTTTGCTGTTTTGGACATTCCTCTCTACAGAAAGGGATTCTCAGGGCCGGGTAGACAAGCTGTTTTCTGTATCTTAAACATCTCAGTTTTGAATCTTCTTTCAAATGTAGCACTGGGTTTCATGACACCAGAGGACTGCTTGCTAATACACTCCATATTGTCTTCCTTCCTCACTGGTCTATACAGATGGGTTGCCCTATGGAGGCCTCACATGGCCATACTTAGTTCCTGCGTAGAGCATACTCACTCATATCTCAATGGTTTTGACCCAGTGTACCACTCCTTACACCTCCCTGATTTTTTGATGCTTGCTACATTTCCTGGTGATGTTGAAAACTAATTTTGAGAATCCCCAGCCCCCTTGTAAATAGGTTGAGGGAAACACTTTCCTATGTATTTATATACCTTTGCTGCTATTCTGTCTTTGAACTGTAAGTTCCTCAAGGGAAAACCAAATCAAGGGTAAAACAATGGTTTCGAGAGAGGGGAAGAATGTTTAGGGGCCAGGGCTGTAGGAGAATCCCTAAACCCCACTGCTGCCACTTTGCCCATAGGTGGCAAGGCCTACCATTATTCTCTGTAGAGCACGATTTCTGTTCATCTGTTTCCCACTTTCACACCTGAAGTTTATCCTATGGTTAAATAGACAATCAAAAGCCATCAGCACGCAGGTACCCTGTCAGTAATGTAAAAAGAAGTATCAAGTTTCATTTTGTGTTGACATTCTAGCTCCTTTATGCAATTGTTTTATGCAGTCTAACACGTGCCATGTATTCCCAAGAAGCCAAGAGTCTTCGTATACTAATTGTCGAGTGGCTCTTCCTAGAAGGGTCTGCTGTTCTTAACGAAGAAACAGAGGCCTGTTTTGATGTGCCTAACAGAATTACATTGAAAGCAAGATGACGTCATGAGATCATACTCCCTTCAAGTCCTTTCTAGGAGCACTGTCTGAAGTTGGGGAAGGCATAATTTACTCAAAGCTCAGCCATTGATTAAGATACACCTGTCATGTTTTGAGTTTGTTTACATGTTGGACCACAGCAAACAGCACCCAGCAATTGTTCTTTGAATGAGGTGGGTTTGTCCTCTCAGTTTCTCATGAAGGTCCTTGTAGATATGGGTGTTGTCCCCAAGGAGTGTCCCTTTTTCTGGGAAGGCCCCATCTCTCTCCTGGTTTCTGAGTCCAGAACTGCCAAGTATAATGTAGAAGGTCACTAAGTAGAATCATATGGGGGTCAATGATTATCAAGAGTAGATTACAGCAGTGACTATGATTTCACATAAATGACACTCTTTTAATGGTCATCTTAGTCTGGATACAATTGACATTCACACAATGACAAGAACTTAAAAATGATGCATGTCTCAGGATATCCTAGTTGGTAAGAGATATATAACAGCATTTGTTGGATTTTAAAAGAAATAAATGCTGAAGAGAGTCTTCTTAAGACAGTTATTCTCCAGAAATGATTTTGCCAGAACAAACATAAATATCCCCCTTAACAAAACAAAACAAAACAAACCAAACAAACAACAAACAAACCAGAAACAACAATACAAAAGTATTAAGTTTCTTCTTAGAAGAAAGAGCCAAAGTCCAGAGGAAAGGGTGAGAATGGCTGGGTCTTGTTCTGTGCTATGGCTATGCCATGTCCAGATGAGGGCAATGAAACTTTTGCCTCCTCTTCCTCTAACGATTTTAAATAACTGTGTTGATCATCTAAGCCTGTGGGTCTCAACCTTCCTAATGCTATGACCCTTTCATACAGTTTCTCTTGTTATGGTGACCCCAATCAGAAAATTATTTTGTTACTACTTCCTAACAGTAATTTTGCTACTGTTAAGAATTGTAATGTAACTATCTGATATGCAGTATATTTGATATGTGGCCCTCGAAAGGGGTCACAGCTCACAGGTTGAAAACCAATAATATAAATGACTCCTTACCTCTACAGGTTAGACAAAGTGCTTTTTCTAGATGTTCCTTCTATAAATTAAATAGGAAAACTATCCTTGACTTTTTTTTAATGGAAAAAAAAGTACATTTTATTCTCAGTTACAGATGAGGGTGAAGTACTGTTCTCCAATACAATTGCTGAAAATGTGTCCTGCAGCCAGATATTGGCAAACTTGTTCCACTAAAGCAATTTCTGTAAGGATGTTAAAAAGACCTACCACCAAACCCCACAATGCTCTACTAGATACTTTTGAGTGTATTCTGCTAGTAGCAGTAGTCAGCTTAAATCAGAAAATTGAACAATATCACTAAAAGCCTTCTTCTCTGGGCATTTTCCTGCCTGTTCTCCGAGGCCATACCAGTCTTCTGGGCTGTGTGTTGGAAGTGAGCCAGCTTGAGCTCTGGACTTCTTCATACCTTATCAATGACTTTCTTGTTAGATGCTGTTACATAGTATCAGTATGCTTCCCTTCGGCTACCTGAATGAAACTCAGGCTTTTATTCTGAGCAAAGAAAATAACATCTCTGTTTCTTGAGTATCAGGAACAACATTATATTGATAAATGATTTCTCTTCTTTCTTTCTTTCTTTCTTTCTTTCTTTCTTTCTTTCTTTCTTTCTTTCTTATTTTTTTGATATTTATTTTCTTGAGGCACAGACTCGTTAAGTTGCCCACATTTCCTGAGTGCCAGGATTATAGGTATGTATTACCATGACAAGCTAAACCAATCCTTAAATATCCTCTATATCAAAGACTCCTAAAAATCTCTAAACCCATATATATTAATCACCACTGAGGCAGACTAACACAGACCTTGTTACCTTTGCTAAAGGCATAATCAAATTTGTCCTTAATCAATAGGCTGCATACTCCACCTTGTGAGATGTGGCCTTACCATGACAGGGACATTCAGTTCATCCCAGCCTTCAGTTAGTTCTCTCCAGACACAGCTCAAGCTTCAGTTCTGTGGATTGACTGGAAACATTTTCTACAGTGCTACCCAGTGCCATCTGGGCCAGCTGTGCTACCAATCTGCAAATAATGATGTGTGAACAAAGGCAAGTACTTAGCAATCTAAAGTGTGTGTGTGTGTGTGTGTGTGTGTGCGTGTGCGTGCACACACCTGATGCTTAACCAGCTCATGTTCAGAAAGTCAGAACTGCCTTTGCTTTTCCTCACTTGATCTATTTCAGTGAAGTCCACCATTTGCCTGTTATTTGCTCAACACTTGGTAAACAAGGAGCTTTCAAAAAAAGTAGAGAAGAAAATCAATATCTCTGTTTAGATGGACTCTCACCACTCAGGGACATTTGCCCAGTGCTAGGAAGGAAAGCAGTATGTCAGTACTTCTTAGAAACCAGAGAAGGAGCCCTGTTATTTCATCTAAGCAACCAATGGCATCCAATGAGCTGCTAGCCTGGATTTAAATGATCAGGTTAAGCCATTGTTGAAGGAGCAATACCATACACCCATGTTCCCCTTTGATGACAGGCTTCTTCTCTACTGGTGAGATCACCAGTTTATCCAACTATGGGCAAAAGTCCAAGTAGCATCAAGGACTAAATACTATATCATTACTAAGTACACAATCTCTTCACGGTTTTGATTTTCCTCCCTTGAGAGATAAGATGCATGTACTTGCTCTTGACAACAGTAAGTGTCTACACAGCATGGCACCTGGTTGCCAAGATTGGGCAGGGCAAGGTTGTCAATTTTGATTGATCTAGAGGAAGGAAGTCACCATGTAAGGTGGTCTAGTCACTATGAAAGTCTACCATTGGCGGAAAAGAACAAATATGCATGGATCATGGACACATTTCCCCCAAGCTGCCATCTTCTCTCCCACTTCTGACACCACAAGGGGATCAAAGCCTGCACTGCTTACTGTATTATTTCTTAGTTAGCATTAGCTGTCAACTGGACACAGCCTAGAATCCCCTGAAAAGAGCCTCTATTGAGTAGCTGCCTCTACCTGGTCAGTCTGTGAACATATATGTGAAGTATTGTTTTGATGGTCTGAATTGATGTAGCAGGGCCCAGCCTACTACGAGTGGTACCATTCCCTGAACAGGTGATCCTGGGCTGTATAAAGAAGCTATCTAAGCATGAGCATGAGAGTGAACCAGCCAGCAAGCCAGCAACTAACATTCATCTATGGTTTCTGCTTCCAGCTCCCATCTTGAGTTCTTGCCCTCACTTTCCTTAGTGATGGACTACGACCTTGAAGTGCAAGCCAAACAAACCATTTCTTCCTCCACTTGCCTTTGGTTAGAATGTTTTCTCACAGCAATAGAATCAAAGTAGGACATTCTGCTCCATGGCTGCAGAGATGGCAGCTAATGGAGAACCAGCAACCCGCTCTGGTTGATTGACATATTTAGACCCACGATCTAGTTTCTGAGTCTCCTTAGATTGTTACTTTCCTTTCTCTTAAAAATACTAAACATTTGAAAAAGAAATTATGGTTTAGGTCTCCTGTGGGCCCGGGAAATTCTTAATAATATTTTGTCTAAATTAACCAATTTTGATAATTGACGATAGATATTAATCCTAAATCAAAAGGACATGGTATGCTAAGACCAAAGTAGGTCCTACTGAAAGTCTATCTCGGGGGCCTCAGCCCTGGCCACTGCTTTTCTGGTCCTCAGTCTTGAGACCACGTTGGCAGGAAGTATTTCAGACACAAAGGACTTGAACTGGAAGTAATTACAAATTGTAATCCTTGGGAAGCAGTGATCTGTCTGAGTCTCTGTCTTTTGGTGGAAAGGGAGATGAACAACTGAAGTTGACTGTATTATGAACATATAAGTATCTGAACTTGAAGCTGTACACATATGAAATGAGATATAATTGAAAAAGAATAGAGAAATAACAGCAAAAACATACATTTCCTGACAAGCTTATCACAGGCTCACCACAGTTGTGAGCATATTAATTTAATCCTCATAACTTCTATCACCCCCATTTTTGCAAGCAAGGAAGGGTGTTTGGCAAAAGTGACCTAGGTAGAAAATGTACAAGGTAGGATTTAAATCTGGCCATTGAGCCCAGGAGCTCTTAAACCACTTTAAAGACGATACTTACTAGTTGTCTAAGTTTATGGGGAGAGCGAGATACTTTGAGGTATGGATACCATGTGTGATAATCCAACCAGGGCACGTAGCTCTTGCACATCCACATCAAGCCATTTCTTAATAGTGGCAAATAAACATCACCGTTGTCAGGCAAACATACCACACACTCACTCACACACGGAGGAGGGAATTTAAAAATTGTGCAGGGTCCCCACATACTCTCCACTCAGATTTTCTAAATGAACATTTTTTGTCATATCTTTATCATGACTTTCTCTTTCCACACTCATTCATATAAACACACATGGACATGTACAACTAATTTGTGAACAAATTTTAAAGAGTATGTCCATTCAAATTCAAATATTTCAGTGTGGATTTCCTAAAAGCAATCATTTTCTCTTATATAATCAGCTTAATTGTGAAAGTCAGGAAATTAACATCACTTCATTAATGTTACCAAATCTCTATACATTACTCAAATTTTGTAAATTGCATCATTAATGTTTTCATGCTTCTAATATCCACATTTTTATTTTAAAAAATGAAAGCCAAAGATAATATATAGTTCTCATTGAAGGGTAGGGACTGATGGTTAGTGTTGTTGACTGGACAGAATTTAGAATCTCTTGGGAGGCAGGCTTCTAGGGATGCCTGTGGAGGATTATCTTGACTGCAGTAATTGAATGGGAAGACCTGTCCACTGTGAGTGGTGCTATTCCTTGGCTGGGATCCTAGATTATATAAGTGGAGTAAAGGATCTGCGCAGCAGAACACTTATCCCTCTCTGTTTCCTTATCATGGATGTGATGTGACCAGGAAGCTTGCGGTCCTGTTACTTTTACTTTCTAGCCATAATGATGTGTACCCATGATCTGTGAGCCAGAACAGAACAGATCCTTTTCTCCTCTCAGTTGCTTTTGTCTAAGTGATTTTATCTCTTCAAGAAGATAAGAAACTAAGATGAGGACTAAGATGATGCCTTTCTCAGCTACTCTACATAATATATAACAAAGCCACAGGTCAGGCAACCAAGAATGTGGATATCACCATGGGAAACAATTGACCTTTCAGCAGATCAGTAGTAGTGAATCTTGCATGTATCTCCAATCCCCTCTCTTCTAGTGGGGTCTCTCAAAATGGTAAGAACTTTCTGGAAACATGTTGAAAATCATATTTTTGGGCCTCACAACCAAGCATAGATCTAAGAAAATTCTAACAAGCTCCTAAGCCATACTAGTGCTGCTGGTCCAGAAGACCACACCAAGAATCATTGTACTGGGAGAAACCTGTGCTAAATGTGTACAAATGAATTTATGTGATGACTAGATCAGTAAGCTCCCTCTTACCAACTGTCTTAGTCAGGGTTTCTATTCCTGCACAAAACATCATGACCAAGAAGCAAGTTGGGGAGGAAAGAGTTTATTCAGCTTACGTTTTCACACTGCTGTTCATCACCAAAGGAAGTAAGGACTGGAACTCAAGCAGGGCAGGAAGCAGGAGCTGATGCAGAGACCACAGAGGGATGTTACCTACTGGCTTGCTTCCTCTGGCTTGCTCAGCTTGCTTTCTTATAGAACCTAAGACTACCAACCCAGGGATGGTACCACTCACAAGGGGCTCTCCCCCCTTGATCACTAATTGAGAAAATGCCTTATAGCTGGATCTCATGGAGGCATTTTCTCAACTGAAGCTCCTTTCTCTGTGATAACTCCAGCTTGTGTCAAGTTGACACACAAAATTAGCCAGAACACCGACTTTCAATGTCAATCCTCAATTCTACTTGGCGCTTTGCTAGAGATGACCATGGAGGCATTTCTTTCTCTGCTCCAATCTTCACTTTTCTACCAAGATACTATAGCTATTATCTAGGAGTTCAGAGAAAAGGGCATTTTGTGTGTGTGTGTGTGTGTGTATGTGTCATGAGATGTGTGAAATTCACTAACAAGATGTATACTAATGAAAAATGCTCCTGAACATAGCCTTTGGCTTTGAACCATGCTGGCTGAGTCTACCACAAACATAACCAAACTGTATACACATTAATAAAGAATAAGTGTCTGTTGTTTCAGACTTGGTCAACTTTTTAGTTTGTTGTCTTGAAATAGCTGGTGGATGCACAACTGTATAGAATGACTATAAAGTTCAGTGGGTAAGAAAAATGCAGATTTAGAATAATAACTCTAGGATGCAGTAGTTGCCTTGTCAGTATGAGTTGTAACCATCACATCCCATGCCTAGACTTTTGGAAGTTTTGATAATAAAAGACAAGGAACACTCCTACAAATTCTAGAGCCCAAAGCTTTTTTTTCATATGTTGTAGAACCTATCACAGCTAGTTGGTAGGCAATCACAGAAAAATCTCTGACTTTTTGTTTCCTAAAGATTTATTTTTTAATTTTATTTTATGTGTATTTGCGCTTTGTCAGTATGTGTGTGTACATGTGTGTCGTGTGTATACCTAGTGCTGGTGGAAACTAGAGGAGGGCATTGGACACCCTGGAATCAGAATTACAGATGATTGTGTGCCGCCATGCGAGTTTTGGGAATCGAATGTGGGTTTTCTGAAAAAGCAGCAAGTGCTCTTAACTCTGAGATATTTTTTCAGTCCCTACTTCTGACTCAGCAACTCTTCCTAGCCCACATGTGTGATCTTGACCCTATCTGAACCTTAAAATTGTAAAACCAATGAATAAATAAATGAAATAAAGCTCTGAACCAAAACTTAATTTGGAGATTTAGCATTTTTTCTTTTCAGACACAAGGGATGATTGGCATAAGAATATGTCAAGGTCTGGGAATCACCACTGTCATTGTTTTTACTGTCTCCTTAAGACTATCTGCTGTCCTCTCAGTTTACTGGCAGGTCACTGAGTTCTAAGACTCACCTTTTTGGCTTGGCTGGAATGCTTGTAAGCTTTACAAAACCTAGAGCTTTTACTGGGAAGGGTTGACTCTGAAATTGGATTTTGGAAATTTTGTGTTGAGACTGTTCAATGGTACATTCAATTTTCACAAACTTTTCTTCAAGACAGATGGTTTACACTTGAATGTAGAGAAAGCAGCCAGTTTGCACTGAGGGTTCGTTCACGGCTCAACCTCTTCTTTATGGTCTGGGAAAATTATTTCACTTCTGGATAAAATTAAGGTGATATTTATACACTACAGATAATGTAGCTGGGAATCCAACAATGCCCTACCCTCCTGCAAAGGTGATAAAACATGTTTTCTTACACAGCGTTGGAGGACGTGTCAATTAGCACAGGTCACATGGTGACCTGTCCACCCACATGCCATTGTGATATTCCTGCCACAAAATCTGTTCTGGCAAGGAGATGAGGAAGAGTTGGGAAAGAGTTGTTTTGTTTTTTGTTACCCTCCTCTATGAATAAAGAAAGATCTCTGTTTTACTTTCTCAATCATCCTCCTGCTTCCTGTCTTTGGAAACTGGAGTAGGAAGATATACTGCCTGGATCTGCAGAAACGAATTTGACACCACAGGGAAACTGGAAAAAATTCAGACTACAACTCAGCCTCTTCTATGTGAAGGCCACCATTGTCAGAGTACCTAGGGGTATCTTGTAAGCCAATTGAATCAATATCCTTCTGTATACAGTCATTCTGTTGGTTCTGTTCCTCTAGTCAAGAACCGTGACTACCCTGACTTATACACAGTCCTACCGTCTGTCTGACAGAAAGATTTAAAACTGCATTGTTCCATGTGGAGTCGCTGTTCCGTGTGGCTCCTAAGCATTTGTAATGTGCCTGGTAACAACTGGGATGTCTGAGCATGATGCAGCCTCTGTAAATTAGCTCACTTTAAATTTACACTGGCTACGTGTTGACCTTGATTCCACTCTTTCCCTTTTTCTTTCAACGTGGCAGCTTAATATCACGCTCTCAGCTGTGGTTCACACTCCACTTCTCATGCCCAGCTCCGTGATAGAAGGGTAGATACTGAGATAGTGATAATGGCTGCTTCTAGGGTACAAGGGGAACTGTGTCCTCCTGCTGTAAGCTTTGGCTTTTCCTACACTGAACATACACTGGTGGGTCATTTCTGTGAGTTTTAGAAATACAAGCTCATAATTAATAAATTAACACATATGCAAACATACTCTGCCAATTTCGAAGGTAGACAAGTACTAGTTGTAAGGGAGACTTCAAACTTGAGAACCCCTATTCTGGAACTGAGATGCCAAGTCATTTACACTCAGACTCCATTTTAGAGAACCTGACCTAAGTTTGAACTCAGGTAAACTAACAGGCTGGTACCTATCATTGGTTTCCTAGTTGCCTCCCAACAAAACCTGAGCCTAGCTCCAGTCTCTAGGTTAATCCCCAACAAGACCAGCATTTCTAGGTTACACCCTCAATAAGACCAGTGTCTCCAGGTTATCCCCCAAGAAACCTGCATCCCCAGGTTACAAGCCCACACCCTGCCTAACAACCACCAATGCGGAGGGGAGCAGAAGTTAAGTTTATGATATGACTCCTAGCACCAGCCAATTATGTTAAAGGCCACAGTAGCTTTCCAATTAGATGCTTGCACAAGTACTCCCTGCTTGCTGCTTACTATAAAGCCTTGCCTCGATAGACATTCAGGGCTCCCCCACCACTAAAAGCATCCTGTGTGATGGTGGTGTGTTGGGGAGGGGTGAGCTAGCTCGAGTAGAATAAAAACCCTGCCGTGTGTTGAATCAGATTGGCCCCTGTCTGTGTTTTTTGGGACCACTCACATTTCCCTGGCAGTACAGAACCTTACACGCATTGAGCCTGTGTAGTAGGAGGCATTTTAACTCTCTACAGTCCCCACTCACTCAAATGGCTTACAGAGATGCTGGTAGTGTTCTGACAATGAGACAGGTTGTCTGTTTTGAACACCAAATCCTGCTGATGAAACTACCTTGCTTTTGAATAATTGGGGCATACACAAGTTCAGCAACACAAGTAAAAGCCAGCTTGCAAAGGCATTGAGATTGTGTGGTTCAGTGTAATTAGCTATATTTGTGATGCTGCTCTTTTCACAGGGAATATAGAGACTTGTAAAATAGCCAACATTCCTGGCTCTTGCTTTTTTTTTTTTGAGATTCAGGGATGAATTTACTTTTTCCTCCCAAATTTTCAAGTCATTAAAGTTCAGGTTCAACATTGATTTATTTCTTTCGAGAACTTGCCAAATAGAAAGATAAATTACTGGGTCTCGGTGCTTAAGGAAGAATAATGGCTTGTTTGTCTTCAGCACTAGTTAGTATGTTAATTATTATTATTATTTAATTAAAAAGACATCACATGATTCCTAACCTGCCAGCCCAGATGCTTGTGAGAAAGCATCTAACAGAGTTCTGGGAACCAGGTTGTGGGGAAGGAGGCAGGCACAGTGTGTGCCCCTGGGCTGTGCTTCCTGCATTCTTCTAGGGTTTAGGTCCTCTTGGAAGATACACCAGCATTTTCCAGCAATGCTTCATGGTTACCCATGATCCAAGTAGTATGATTTCTCTCGAGTTCATCATTAACTCCTAGCTGCTCAAGGTGGCTCAGAGTGCTGGCCAGGTCTGTTTCCCCTCAAGATTTCACTTTCTAGGCCAATGAAACAGGTATTTGACCTGGAAGTCATTTGTTAGCTTTGAGTTTGTTTTCTTTTCTCCTTTCTGGAAACCTCCCTTCCCTCATGCTCAGTTTGTCAGTAAAGATTGTCTGAGATTTAGAATTCAGTTAGCTACATTTCAAATATTTCTACTGCAAATATATAGTATTTATTAAATAATACTTGTTGTCACATATAATTATTAATGTATAAAATTACATGTAATTATGTACTTCAAACAAAAATTATGTATACTTGCATAATTATCTATAATCATCTGTAATAACCTAGAATACATAAAATTATATATAATTTATGCATTATATAATCATATGCAAATATCATACAATTATGTTACATATGATTATACATGTGAACACACACACACACACACACACACACACACACACACACACACTTACTTCCATACAGAGATGTCTCCAATTGGTAACTATACACATAAGCTTTCAGATTTCAAGGCCTTCTCTGGATGAGATTAGAGGAAGAAAAAAAAAATTGTAGTTCCAAACCTGTAATAAAATGTTGCTTCAAAAGTGCTTCCTAACAGCACTGAAAATATACCCTTGGGGGATGGATGGAGGCCTTCTTTCTTTTTATTCTCTTCATTGTTTTATATTTAGGGTTGTCATCCCTAAACTGGGGCTCCTTCGGGCATTCCTTGCTGGCTTCCATTCCTTTACCATCTAGCACCTCAGTACGAATGTCCTAGGTGCACATCCAGACTCAGGACTCAGCAAACAGCTCATTAACAAGTCTTGCCTCAGCATGGACATGGTACGCAGGCATCCAGGCATGATTTACTCAGACATATTGAGGCAACAATAAATAAGTTTAGAAGCAGCAAATTATATTAGAAAAACCATGACTGAGCATTTAAATGTCTTTTTCAGTGAAATCAATGGTATATTTGTGGACGGTCTCTTTCCTGAGGGTCTAATATGAAAAAAAGTGATTTACCAAAAACTGGCAATAGAAACCAGCAAATACCTTAATTTGTGTTATTATTCCAGGCGATGTAAAATCCAGGGAAGCAGAAAGGCCACGGGTGGAGTCACAGTACTAGCAGCTGCTCCAGGACATCATGGAGTGAGGTCTGTTTGAGGGATGCCTCGTTACCATGACAGCGAGCTAATGTGTCTGTGAACTGCCTCGAGCCTCAGAGAGCTGGCCATACCCCTGGGAAGGGTATAGAACATCACTGTTCCTTGGGTATTGGGTAAGATGGAGAGGTAGTGAATGACATAGATTTTTGTTGAATCTTTGGAGGGTGTAGAACGTATTCAGCTGGTTCCTATCTTCAGGAAGTTTATAGTTAGGTTGGGGAACTTAGCCATAGGGAAATATGCTTATACAAAGTAAGGACTTCCTATGCCTGGAGGAAGTGTTGCTGCAAGCTCTAGTAGCCAAAGAAGGTTTTTTTTTTTTTTTTTGGAAAGAGGCAAGACCATACTATAGAGTTTTTACCATACTATAGAGTCAAAAGATGCCATCCTGTTCCCATTATAGCTAAGGACCTTTAAGTTAGTTTACTTATACAATATGCCCGATCAAGCTTATGTAAGTTTGGCATTGAGTCTGAAATTTACACAGTCTGGGTTTCTGTACAGTTGAGGAAGACAGAAGATGTATGAGTAGGCATATATTTTGGCACCAACAAGAGGAGAATGGAATAAGGCTAGAAGGAGTCCAGATGGAAGGCACATAGGGGATGCAAGTACATTGGGGATGGAGGCACACAGGGGATGGAGGCACACAGGGGATGGAGGCACACAGGGGATG
>NW_021604587.1:5309627-5325621 GCF_004785775.1 Grammomys surdaster
AGGCACACAGGGGATGGAGGCACACAGGGGATGCAGGCACACAGGGGATGCAGGCACACAGGGGATGCAGGCACATAGGGGATGACAGCTAAAGACCCTTTCTGCAGCTCTCTCTAGATACTTCTAACCCTTCTGCAGGGAGATGTCTCATATCATTTCAACTGAGCATGATATGCATGTATAAAGCCACAATTTACTTGGATTCACCAAGGAAGCATCTAAGAAAACACCCCTTCTTTTCTTCAGGCGAAACTGGCCATTTGCAAAACATCAGTAAGAAACTGGTGAGTGTCAGTAATTCTTGGGATCAAAAACTATGTTCCATCTCTGACTGGTTGTTTGTTTAAATAAGCTAACTTTGGGATAATTTTAGTTTTTTAGAAAAATTGAAAGTACAAATTCCCATATATTCCTGTGGTGGTGGTTTAAATGACCATGGCTCCCCATAGGCGCATATATTGAAATACTTGGTCTCAATTGGTGGAACTGGAGCTGTGTTCTCCTGAAGAAGGTGTGTCACTGGGAGTGAATTCTGAGATTTTAGAAGTCCACTTCTGCTTCAGGACCATGTCTGCCTACCTCCTGCCTACCTCCTGCCATGCTCTCTGCCATGATAGTCATGGAGTCTAACCTTCTGAAACTATAAGTCCAATAAACCTTTTCCCCATATAGGTTGCCTTGCTCATAGTATCTCTTCACAGGAACAGAAAAGTAACTAAGACAATTCCTTACTCAATTTCCGGTATTAACATTTAACATTGCTGTCAAAAGCACGGTATGCTTGCAACATAGATGGACTGCTTATGTCTTTCCACAAAGAATTTATTGAAAAAAATTCACAAGTTATGTCAGTTTTGTTGACTGTGATTCACCAAGTACTTCCAGTTTTCCTTGATGGTTAGTTGAGGTAAATACAAGTTATTTTATTCCATTTTAATTGCTAATGTAATCCGATAACATATTACACATTGCACAGTAAGCATTATTACACACACACAGACACACACACACACACACACACACACACACACACCAACACATGTTACAGAATGGCTACCAAGGGTTGAAGGCCTCTGTCAGGTTAAGAAGTTCAAGGCTTACTGAGAGACAGCAGCAGAAAGTTGCTGGAGAAGAGAATCTCTGCAGGAGGCAGAGAGCGAACCCTGTTGGATGCTTGCTGGGGGCTTCATTGTAGAATTGAGCTGCAGGATCAGAGCTGAGCCAAACCTCAGGGTTAGGTCGAGCTTTCAGGCAAGATGAAGGACTGTGGAGGCTGAAGAGGTGAAGTAAACACATAGCTCTAGATGGATGAATGAGTTGATAGGCAGATGCAGCAGGCTGCATGAGCAGTGGAGAATAGGCCAAGCTGAGGGCAGATGCAGCAGGCTGCATGAGCAGTGGAGAATAGGCCAAGCTGAGGGCCCTGGGGCAGCTGGAGTTCCCTGTCTGTCAGTCCTTTGATGCACATCCCTGTAGTGTTAGTTCCTTGATGCACACACTGGGTCATCACTGTAGTGTTAGGTGTCCTCATTTCTATGAAAACAAAGTGAGGATATACTCTGGCCTCCTCTGATGCATTTGATAAGATTTGGACCTGGTCTCCCTAATTTTAATATGATCATGTACTGACATGATCCCAATTTTCTTTGATAAATTACAGAATAGCACCTTTTTTACTTTCAGGCATAAATGATTTGTCAGTCTGTGCTTTGTGGGTGCTTTAAGACAGACGGTGTTGCTTACATGTCCGCCGAGGCGCAGAGTCAGCCTGCCTCTGCAGTCACACTCAAGATGGAATCAAACGCTGCTTGTAAAATGGAGTCACCAGGGCAAAGAACATCCTGAGGAGCCTGTATACACTACTTTAGAGTCACTTTAAGCAGGCACAGCCTTGTTCCATCAACTAACATGGAACATTTCTCACAACAGATAGCTCGATATTAATGTTATGATTAACTAGAGCCTATACTTTATTCAGGTTCTCTTAGTTTTAACCCAGGGTCTGCCATTCCTATCCCAGGAATTAAAAAAAAATATTTATTTGCACATATATACACTCCATACACACATATAAAATATACATGATATATAATATGTACAATATACATTATATATTACATATTTTATTACAACATTTGAGCAGCTCAGGGCATAACTTGTAGGAGTTGGTTCTTTCCACTCTGCAGCTTATGAAGATGAAATTCATGTCGTCAGGCTGGGGGCCAGCAAATGCTTTAACCACTGAACCTTCTTACTGGATCCTTACCACTTTTATTTGTAGTTTTTCCTTAGGTTGTTCCTGACTGTGGCAATTCCCAAATGTTCTTGTCTTGGATTATCTGAGCCCGTCTAGAGAACTGACCTTGACTGCTCCTTTAAGAGTTTTGAACCTGCATGCTGGCTGAGGGTTTGGTCACCCTTTGTTCCTGGCTTTCTAAATGCTTGTTGTTATTTGCTTGACCATTGCTCTTAAGGTAGATCACATTTTCTGAAAACACATTCTGCAACCACATGTTTGCTGTGGACAATGTGGGTGAGCTGCACCTCTTGACTGTGGGCTTGGTAATGTAAAGTTGTGTTGGTTAAGGCCACATGGGCAGAGGTGGCAGTAGGACAGGAACAGCTTGGGTGCTACTAGGGCTCTTGTGGCTCTATTTGGATTCCTTTGCTTCTGTCACTGCAGTGAGAGAAACATGCTTGAGCTAGCCCTCTGGTGGCATAAGAAGGATGAAGTCATGTAGAACAGAGGCCCCTCAAAGCATCAGGGCCACTATCTCCATTACCAGCCGATCACCAATGATGAATACTAGTCACTGATACTGTTTTGTACCTCCAAGTTTTAAAAATATTTATTATGTAGGAGTAGCTCATTGATAAAATTTGAAGTTTTTCTAAAGGAGGGACCGTCTGGAGACCATTCCACCTGGGTATCCATCCCATGTGCAGCTACCAAAGGTAGATGCTGTTGTGGAAGTCAGGAAGTGCATGCTGATAAGAGCCTGATATGGATGTCTCCTCAGAGGCCTTCAAGAGTCTGACATATTCAGAGGCAGATGCTCACAGCTAGCCATTGAACTGATCATGGGGTCCCCAATGGAGGAGTTAGATTGAAGATTGTAGGAGCTGAAAGGGTTTTCAGCCCCATGAGGAGAGCAACAATATCAACCAACCAGAGCTCTCAGGGTCTAAACCACCAGTCTGGGAGCACTTAGGGAGGGATCCATGGCTCTAGCTGTATATGTAAGGGTGGAGGGCCCTGTCGGGCATAGGTGGGAGAAGAGATTCTTGGTCTCATGAAGGCTGGATGCCCCAGTGGGTGGGAATTTGAGGGTGGGGAGGTGGAAGTGGGGGGGGGGTAGATAGGGGCATATCCGTAGAGTAGCAGGAGGAGGGGTGAAGGGATGGGGGTTCCTGGCGCGGGGGTGGGGGGAACGGGGTAAGGGGATAACATATGAAATGTAAATAAAACATCCAATAAAAAATGGAAAAAAAATTGAAGTTTTTCCTAGTCTTTTCAAAACATACTTTGGGAACATGTAATGAGTAGCCATATGTTTTGCTGACTAATTTTCATTAGAAGACATGTTCCTCAGAGAAAACCTGAACTTTTAGATTTAAACAAAAACACCTTAAGACTTTAGAAAACTTTACAGTGATTTGGGAAAAATTTAAACCATGCTGCTTATTAATAGTGCTTTAATGGCTATTTATTTGGTGTCCAATGGGTGCTGGGTCTTCTAATGGTTGTTGAGCACAGAGAATAAAGTACAAGTGAAAGCAGCTGCAGTCCCCTCTTGGAGGGATGCAGACAAAAAGCAATGACAAGGGAAATGCCTTTCTCAAAGGAAAGCTATTATGCAAGTGTGTCCAGGAGATCTGACCTGGTTGTGGTCTCAGGAAAGGGTTCTTTCAGAGACCCTACATGAATTCTAAAGAGGAAGGAACATGCTGGGCAGAGGAGGGGCATGATCTGTGTGGAGGGAAGAGCTTACCAAGTTGCCTGAGGAAGCATGGTGACTTACAGGACTGTACAAAGCCTGGTAGGGCTCAGTCTGAGAGGAAGAAGAGGACTGGCTTCCAGTTGCCCCAGATTGAACTCACTGTGTATTTGTCTTGTCCCACTTGTTCCTGCAGATGAGTGATAATGGAAATGATTTCTCTCTTGCACACTGGTAGCATAGAGCCTATAGCTCTAACTCAGTTATAAGTTTCATTGCTATGCCAAGAAGACACTTAACATAGTTCCTCATTGGACTGCTGGTAGTTGAGTATCCATTTGCAAATGAAATGTCTGGATAGTGGAATATGGCAGCAGGAATCTCATGGTAAAAGCTAAGATGTATTGGTTTCTATAGTCAGGAATATCCTAAACATAGGTTTTTATGGCAGGCCCTTGCTGATCTCAGCCTGCTTCTTGGTCTTCTCAGCTTAGTTAGGTGCCACACTATTGCCAGCTCTTCCACAGCAAACTAGATGGTGACATTTCTCCTAGGTAGCTAATGGTCTCTAGAGGTACTAGATACAGGAGAAGGAGCCTGAGAGCTTCTAGTGAAAGGCCAGCAACATCATTTGGGTTCTTCCAAAGGACTCCAAGGCTAGGAAAGGAGTTAAAGGCAACTTAACTGAGTGATGTTCTTAGGAAGAGGAACTGCAGTAGGATTGGTAGCTAGTGAGGGTATATTAGCAAGCCTATGCTTGCAGAAGCAACTAGGGGTGAGCGCTGTTATGAGGAGCTCTGGATAGAGACTTTATCCATGTGAAGGGGGGGGATGTATCCACCAACTCCTGTTTACTACTAGTTTGGGGCTTCTATGAAGGGAGAATATTAACTTTCACAAACTTCTAGTCTGGCCTGAGCCAGAGTCAAGCAGTAACCCTCTTAGGTGATGAGTGGCAGGTACTAGGTACCAAAAACATAATAGACTCTATGGCAGAAAGATGAATGTGTGCTAACTTGGGGGAAAAAATCAAACGAAAATAACTACTAGCTGAACTTTATACTTGGCAGTATAAAATATTATCTTAGGCTGGAGGCTGGAGGCTGGAGGCTGGAGGCAAACCTGTGTTGAATGTCCTGTGTTGGTCTGTCCTAGGGAAAGTTGATCAGTCACTAAAATAAGTAACAAAGCCCCCATTACTTTCCATTTCATTTGTAATTAGTTTCTGTTTCAGAGGAACATCAAACAGAGGGGGAGAACTAGGTGTTAGCAGCACAGTAGATTGAAGCTGACTTCTATCTCTGCGGCTTAATCTCCCTCTCTTGGAAGTACCTTCCTGTAGAAGGACAATTGTGGCCCAACTATATTATCTTCCCAGGGTTTCCATAGCAAAGCATTACAGAGTCACTGGCTTAAACCAAAGAACCTTATTTGCCCACAGCCCCAAGGGCTAAAAGTCCTAGAATAAGTAGTTGGCATGACCAGGGCTCTCCTGTGGTCCTTCTCTTTGACTTGCAAATGTCAGCTTTCTCCCTGTGTCTTCATGAGATCTTCTCTCTGTGGATCTGTCTCTTACTCTCTTCAAAAAATTTAAAAAGATTTACTTAGTTTTTTGAGATGAATATGCTTGTTTATTTTTTATGTAAGGAATTAAATCATGGTTGAATATTTGTTATTGCAGTATGTAGAGAATTTTCACCGTTTTTCAGAATTCTTCAATATTTTGGTTTTATAATCATATTAACGCTGAGAAACCCATCTTGTATATATACATAGTACAAAATTGTAGAATGTTTAGAGATATTTCAAAAGTTGCAGAAAATTCTGTTCTAACCCCCAAGCCAAAGTTCATTGGACTTGCTTTTGGCTTATATTTTTATGAAACACATGCCACCAATTCAAACTGCAGTTTTTAAGACTAAATATGTAAGCATGATTCTAATCTGAGAGTTACATGTGTAGGAATGATGGAAGGAGATATTGTTTCTGTTTTCCACAATTAAATTCTATACTCCCATAAGAACAGAAAACTATATACAGAAAACAAAACAAACAAACAAACAAACAAACACCAGTGCAACGCATAGGTGCAGCAGTCTCAAATCTAAGCTGAGATATTCTCAGGCAGTGTTCAGTCACTGGCATAGCTTAAGTGTGAGGATGTGCATATGTTGAGTCATTGGCACAGTGTGGTGCAAGGACATGCAGGGTACAGAGTGTTATGCACATTCAGAATAAATGCTCTGCCTGCATGTATACCTATGCACTGTATGTGCGTGTGTGTGCTGGATGCTTATGGTGGTCAGAAGAGGGTGCAGAATCCCCTGAAGCTGGAGATAAGGATTGTTGTAAGCTACCATATGGGTGGTAGGAGTCATATCCCAACCCTCTGTCAGAACAGCAAGTGTTAACTGTTGAATCTTCTCTCCAAGCATTTCTCTCATAGGGGAGCATTAATTGCTGTGATCTAGATGTTCTTCCAAATCTGTGTACTGAAATTTAATCACATTGGGGTTATAGTAAGAAGCAGGGCCTTTTGGGATATGATTAAGACAGGAAGAAGCCACCCCGGAAACTGCATTGGTACCCTTATTCAAGAGTCACCTGAGAGGTCACCTCACTTGTTTTTCCTGTCCTTTCTGCCATCCAAGGGTGGCATTCCTCCCTTCCAAAGGATGCAAAAGGACAGTACTCTCTCAGAAGGACAGACCAGGCCTTTCCCTAAATATCATACTTGTTGCTTTCAACTTGGACTTCCTAGATTATAGGACTGTGAGAATTAAGTATAAATTCTTTATAAATTACATATCTAGGTATGTAATTAGCCCAGATTGATTAAAATACCAGTCAAAACTACAAAAAAACATAAAACAAAACAAAGTACCAGTCATATTGGATTAAGACTCACTTGTGTGACTTCATTTAACCTTAACCTCTTGGTCTATTTTCATTTTTGTTACTGTGACACAAATACTTCGACCAAAAATAAATATTGTGGAGAAAGAGTTTATTCTAGGTTGCAGTCTATAACTGAGTTAAGTTAAGGCAGACACTCAAGGCAGGCACTCGAAAGCAGGCCTGCTTGCCCCTCTACACAGCATTACCTCTGATCAAAGAACTCACTTCAAAGCCAAAGTAAAATGGCAAGGAGCCGGGAGATGCTGCTTGGTGGCTGGTGGGCAGGTTTGAACTTAGTATCTTCCATACACATTTCGGGACTATTTGCCTTGGGAATGGTGCTGCCAAGAGTGGGCTAGGCCCTCTTAGATCATTAATTATCAATGAAGACTATCCTCTATAGATATGCCCATAGGCCTATTCCTTATCTCAAGTTATTTTCTCAGATAATTCTAGGCTGTGTCAAGTAGACATTTAAAGCTAACAGGGACACTGCTTTAAAAGCCCATCTTCAAACAGTGTACTATTTTGAGGTGTGATGAGGTTAGGAATTCAACATATGAACATTGGAGGGACTTAATCAACTCCACAATGCTGATGAATTAGATTTGTTATCAAGATTGACAAATTTAAAAAAAAAATCAAAACTCCCTTAAGGCTTACACCAACCTGAAGAAAATAGTAATATCATGAACTTTAGTCTCAACAAGCCAGACTTGAGACAGAGTCTAGCTTAATCCATAAATCATCCTCCACCAAAGCGCTGTGATCTGTTACTGCATTAAGACTGATAAATAGTTTTACTTGACCAGTGAGTTTCTCTGATGGTCTTTGGGGAAAGGCCAGGATCAAATAAATGACAAATGAAGACTCTGTCACAGGACTTGGCATTTAGAGGGGCTTAACTAATGTTCATTTTCTTCCTGACACCGGTATCCTCACAAGGGAAAAGGTTTTCAAACCTTGAGCAATAATTTTTGTTTTCTTCCTTTGTCATGTCCAAATTGACAAAATAATCTCACTTCAGAAGCATTCTGTCTCCCTGTTTTGTCTGAATAAATCTATGCCTTACGTAAGTCAGCATTCTTAAAATTATATTCAACTCTTTCATATAGTCCTTGATATGTCAGAGTCAATTGGAGGTTAGGCAAAGTTTTTATTTTATTTTTTTAAAGTGTGGTATAATTCTGTTGAACATGGCAGTTGATGGGAATTTTGCAGACTCTAGCAGTTGACTCTGAATTATAGAATCAACTACTGTTCAGTAAATTGCAGGAAAATAGAGGATAATTCCTCTCTTAGTGAAAGATCAGAACATGGCACCGTTTCTATTGAAAGTACTTATCACTACTTCATTTTCTTAGAGTTACTCCTTTAAATGTCTTTCTCCAAAGTAAGAAGTAACAGAGGGAACTAATTAATTCTCCTCATGTGCTTAAGGCAGAAGGACTCCAGCCTCCTCTGAATGCCTTCTGCATCTGTCTTCCTGAGTAGAAGACTCCACTAGGATACTCCAATGACTCTTCTGGAAAGCCTTTTTTCTGGCATGTTTCTTCTATGCTCAAAGAAATCACATGTGGGGCATAGTGGGGAGGACACTGAGGCTTGTTCTAGTTTCCCAGAGACCCGGGTTGAGCCCTGGAAGCAGTTAACTTGATCATATACTTCTATTGTCTTCATTTTATTTCCTGTCTCTTTCCTACCTGTCTACTGCTGCTTTCTGAAGATCTCACTCAAGTTTTAAAGCCGTTTCAGACAAAGTGGCCTGGCCCAGAAGTAGGAGAATTCATCCTTCTCTGCCTTGGCGAATCAGATGGGGCGTGTTATAACTGCAGTGTCAGTCCCCACTCCCTAAATCAGATGGGGCTTGCTATAACTGTAGTGTCAGACCCCATTCCTTGAATCAGATAGGGTGTGTTATAACTGCAGTGCTAGGCCCTGGCCCCCAAATCAGATGAGAGGCTTTATGACTGCAGTGCCAGACCCTGCCCCTGAATCAGATGGGCTGTGCTTGTCTCAGACCCTGTACCCTGAATCAGAATCTTTGTTTTTTACAAATCTATTCATGACTCAGAGGCAAACCTAAATCTGAGAATTGCCTTCCATGCTGCCCCCCATAGCTAAAATTAATGTATTATGGTGGCACATACCTGTAATCTTTGCACTCAAGGAGCTGAGATGGGACTCACAAATTCAAGGCTAGATCTGGCTGTAGGAAGTTTGAAAGCAACATGTGCTACATAGGGAGATGGTATCTCAAAACCAAACCAAACTCTGTACAATCTCCAGAAAAACGAGGAAAGTCTGACACTGTGGCTTCCAGGAGACTTTCCTTTGCTACATATCTTTGTTAATTACTCGTCTGAGCTCTGTCTTTTCATTGTATTTCATTGTTAAAATACATTCCAGACTCTAAAGCCCTGACAGGATCCCCCCCTTACATCCCCCCCCCATTCAAAACATGGCCATTGATCCCAAAGCTAGTCACATCATTTGGGGCAAATAAAACAATTCATTTTGAATTGAATTTCCCCCATTTGTTAAAGGAAGGGTTTAAAGACAACTGAGCTCTGGTCTGTCATGTGATTACATGACTCCAAGTACCCGAGTTTTGGTCTCCGGAGACATATAGCTATTTCTAAGGATAGTTCTCTGGTAGGCTGTTGGAATCATAGCCTTATTTAGCTTCTTCCCCTTATTTTATTTCTTGGAACTTCCTGTTCACACTGTACCTGAGTCTGTCCCTCTGACTTGCTTTTGTCCTACAGACCGTAACAAACATGGCACAAGCAATGGCTTGATCACTTGCCCTTTCTTACTTCATCGCAGAAGACTGTAGCTATGGGTCAGTAAATAAGCCTGGGCTCAACTGTTAGAGACGTACAGTTTATCCCATAACTTCCCCAACCAACAGGAAGTACAAGTGAGGGAACCTGGGATCATCCAAGTCCCAGCCACACCACCTGCTGACTGCGTACATGAATGCATCGAAGGAGAAAAATCGATGTGCCCAAGTGAGCCCATCCTCCTTGCTGACCTAGAAGACCAAGAACTAACAAGAGCTTGGGTTATAATCCATCCCACATTGATGGCTTGTGAGGTAGTCACGTGTGATGTGATGAAAGTTGTTTGTCTTCAATTATCCATTCTATTCCTCATCGGAGCAGAGCACAGTAACTGCTTGTAGGGAAATTATTGGGGCATAGCATGAAAATAACAAGCCTGTTTTATTATCAGAAATTGGTGCTCTCCCTCATAGTTGATATCTGCGTTGATTCCTTATGATTAATCCTTGCTTGCCTACATTCTATCAAATTAAAAAAATGCTTCTTCATCAAGCATAGGCTCAGAAATGAGTCTCAGACCTAATGAAATAGCACTCCTCTCCCTCTGTTCAGTTGAGTGGAATGATCCTGACTTCTGTTGTGACTGTGTGTGTGCTCATCTCTTGAGGTCCTCATTTAATCCAGCAGCTGTATTCTTTTCTGTCCCTGGGAAATAACAATAGAAGCAAATATGGCTTGATATCCCATTCAAGGGCTGCTGAAAGAGGAGGCTGGCTTTGAAGAACCCTGGAAACCTTTGATATTTTGTAGGCATTCTGGCAGATGGCAGTTCTTGGCTAGAACACTCTGAGGTACTACTGGCCACAAGTGACTTGGGATCACATTGTGTTGAGAAAATGACAAACATATTCATTGTTTCCTGACTTAAGTCAAATGGAACCAAACCATCTCCCACACTGCTGTTAGAGCCACTTGACATTACCCAGCTCATATACAATCCAGAATCCATTCTGTCTTTTTGACAGGGGCTGGTAATGTTCTTTTCCAGCTATATAGATTTGGGGAAATGCAAAACATGATGACAAGTAGACCGCAGTCTGTTCTGATCTCAAACATTTATTAATCAGAAGCCACTCGCATCCTGCACCTCCCATGCATCCGTGTAGAACTTCACAGTGGTGGAGAACAAATGAGTACCAGTTTAAGGGCTAGGGTTTACTTGAGCACATTACAGATGGAAATGGGGCTGGACCTGGTGTTCTGAGTTCCATTGCTTTGGCATCTGGAACAGTGTCCCAGCTAGGAGTCTACTGTAAGTACACAACACAGCATTGTGACCAGAATGGCACATCTTAAAAGATATCGTATCATCCACCTAAGTGACATCTAAAACCCATGATGGATATCGGACACCATCCAAACAAATGCGAGTGACATGTAATGTGTGAGAGGCCTACCTGTGTGACAGAGGCAGACAAACCTTATTTTTTTCTCTTCTGGTTTGTGCCCTTCATCTTTGATGCAGGTTAGCCTCTGGCAATTTCATTTTTATCCTTCATTGTAGCCATTTTTTTCCCTGCATCTACAGCTTGTTCTAAAAACCAAATCATTCCCCAACCTTTTATTGGTTGTTTCTATATTCTTTTTAAAAAGTTTCCACCTACATCTATTTGACGGTAATGCTTTATTATCATTTTGACTTCTTTTCTCTCCCCTTTCAAAGAAAGTCTCACAACTGATTGTGAAGATGCATAAAGGGTACTTGGGATGAAAGTGTCTCGGGAGTATGTGGGGGAGGGCCTAAGGGAGTTGTATGGACCTGGGAGGATGGGTGACAGCTGCTAATGAAGGAAAAACGGACTTGTAATAAATGAAAAAATTTTACCATTCTCCAAATTCCACATTGTCAAGAGGGAGCAGAACTGGCCAGGAGACAGCAAGGAACATTTTGAGAAGTTGTATCAATCTATCTGTGAAGAGTTTTGGGTGACTCTAACCAACACCGGATGTCTATCTGCAGAGTTCACAGGATGTTAAGTGAGGAAAAGAGTCATCCCTCCCACATACACACTCACACACCTCTTCATCACCCCCTACTGTTTTGTGCTGAGAATAGTAAGGTGGGATCCCAGTTTCATTATGGAAACTTTGGAGTCTGAAATGAAGAACTGGAGGCTAAGATCTGCCCAACTAAGATTAGGTAGAGACCAAAAGAAAGATGGGAGCAAAAGGAGCGCGAGGAAGAAGAAGGTGAGGGAGAGGAGGGGTGCAATGAATAGAGTGTCCGGCAGTCAGGGAGATGGCAAAGCAAGAAGGGAGGATGTGGCTCTATCACACAGTTACCTGGGGCAGGAGAGGGACGTGAGAAACAGGCACTCCAAGAAACACTTTTGTTAGGATTCTTTGAGAAGATTAAGAAGTACCAGAGCTCGTTTTTAATAACTTTTGCCTGCTGGGCCAGATTATAAAGGACCCAAGAATGACTTAGCAGAAAAATCTCTACACATTTCACTCTCAGAACCTAAATGTCACACCACAGCATCCGGCATCACACCAGCAACAAACACTTCACAACATTGCAATATAGAACCCCCAAAGGTGTGGAGAAAAGCCAGCCACATTGGTTTATTGATCAAGCACAACTTGATGGTGTTTGGGGATTCTAATTCACTTGTGGGGGAGGGGTGGTGGTGGTGCATGTTATCTGTGGGCAAGACCATCCTGACTCCCAAGAAGGATGCTAAGGTGCCACCACTTCAGATAGTCTTATAAAATCAAACCATTAATAGAATTTGAGAACAAGTCGTGTTGTGTGTTTGTGTGTGTGTGTGTGTGTGTGTGTGTGTTACAGAAAGCTCTGGTAAGGGAGAAAGGAAGGGAGCCATAGTTGAGACATTCAGGTGTGTTTTTAAACCTGTTGCCTAAAGAAATTGTGAAAGTGCAAGCTAATGTGGGATTCTACCTGAATATGCCATTGAAACTCAGATGCTGAAGTTCACACTCACGTATATACATGCTAAAACATTGTGTGACGTGGTCAAAGGACTACATGGGTGCCACTTTTCACTTGCATTTGCTCAGCTCTTGGCCAAGTACTATGTTGATGGAAGCAAGAGCTTTGATGTTTGTGGGAAGGAGCTGTGGGTGTCTTAGTCAGGGTTTCTATTCCTGCACAAAACATCATGACCAAGAAGCAAGTTGAGGAAGAAAGGGTTTATTCAGCTTACGATTCCACATTGCTGTTCATCACCAAAGGAAGTCAGGACTGGAACTCAAGCAGGTAAGGAAGCAGGAGCTGATGCAGAGGCCACAGAGGGATGTTACTGGCTTGCGTCCCCTGGCTTGCTCAGCTTGCTTTCTTATAGAACTCAGGACTGCCAGCCCAGGAATGGCACCACCCACAAGGGCCCTCTCCACCCTTGGCCACTAATTGAGAAAATGTCTTATAGCTAGATCTTATGGAGGCATTTTCTCAACTGAAGCTCCTTTTTCTGTGATAACTCCAGCTCGTGTCAAGTTGACATACAAAACCAGCCAGTACAGTGGGGTTGTTAATTTATGTATACCAGAGCAGGGGCCACAGGATTAACTCTTATAGGAACTTCAGAAGACACCAAACCTGTAGCTGTGGACAAGGGTGGGGAGATACACAGAAGGGGCTGCATAAACTTCCACAGAGACTCTGAGAGTTGTCTGGTAGCTTTCTTCACTAGCTTATTTCAGAAAGGGCTGGAAGATTGTATCTAGCATCTCTTACAGAGATCTTGTTATCTCTGTAAGGAAGTCCTCCCTAATGTCTATTCTGATATCTATCGATGCCCTTTAATAATCGACATGCTCTAAAGAGTGACCCTGGGAACTCCACAGGAACATTAGACATAGTAAGCACGTAAGGAGCCACTCTTACCTTAGTAAACATTTAACAAGCTCTGATTACATAAGAGGCAACGATAACACTGTGAAAATCTAATTTTTAAGGTCAGTGACTAGCAGACACTGTAAGATTGGAAAGTGTCTTTAAAAAAATCAATAGAGCAGATCAATATTCTTACTAGAGATGTAATTTAAAAAAAATCATTCAGAAGTAACATTTGGTATTGATGGGTTTATTTGGCTTAATGTGCACTAAAAGAACAAACAAACCCACCTTCTTGCCAGAAACCAACCCAAGCCTTACTTTGGCCGCTTCCACATACCCAAGCTTTACTTTGGGCCGCTCAGAGCACAAGCCAGGCAATAATGCCTGTTTAATCTATTAAAAACTTCGAAACCTATGAGATCCCACTGTGTTTGGCAAGAAGGTATTTTCTTCCTTATAGGTTTGGAGAAATCTGCCTAGCTTGGAGGTTCCCACATGGATTCTAAATTTGAATCTAGATGCCCAGCGTCATTTTCAAGCTTGGGTCTGTGTTTCCCTGAATATTAATTACTAAGTTGGGACCCAATGGAACTCAAAATAAACCGGATAGTCAAAGCAAGTCAGTTATCCATGAATTGCTGAGTGGTCCAGTCTGTTCTTTCAGCTGAAGTGCTCTTTTTGAGGGACAGAGTTCAAATATAACACTGCTGTTTGTGATCTTTTGCAAGTTTTTTTCGGGGCACCGCAGGTTAATACGGTAATTTAGTGTCTTCCGGGTGAGGTTGGGTTAGGGTGTGAGGCTCTGGTCTGTTTCTTTCTGGAAAGAGCCACTTAGTCTTGGGTGGAAACAAAAGCATGTCATTAGTCATTACTATCTCGGCTGAAAAATGGAGTTTCCAAAGTTTGCCTTGTGCAAGCGAGCTATTCATTTGCAGTCAGGTACACATGATTTGTGTCTCATTTATCTGTGCGGAAATGCTCAGTAAATGGGCTTGGGCCTGGAGTTTTCAATGGGCTGACCAAACAAACATCCACCCTTTTATCTTTCCTCTGTGCGCGTCAGCATTAATGTGAGGCTGCCATTAGCGGTAGTTGACTTGCTGGGAGAAACCTTAGAAATGATGGCCCATTGTTGCCTGAATCACCCAGCAGTGACCCAGAAAGCATCTTGGGGGGTCTCTCTTCTCCCCAGGATGCAAATGGACTGGGGAGGAGATTGGTGAGGAGGAGGGAGTGGGCTCCTAATGCCCGCTTTGCCAGCCTCTCTGCCTCCTCCACAAGGTCAGCCTCTCTGTAATATCTATGTCTGATTTCTCCTCCTGGGCTGTCCGTGGATAGCAGGCTCTCTTGGGCTAGAAGTTTTGAGTTGTATTTGGGGTTCTTTCTTGGGTGGAGGGAGGCGAGCATATCTCTGAGGGGACAATGTGACAGAATTTGAGGAATAGCTTGTGCTTTCCTGGAGCTCTGGGCCAGTTACTGGCTGCTCAGGGTTCTCAGTCAATTGACATGTAGTCACCTAAACAGAGATGTTCTCTGAGCAGAACATATATATTAGTTTGAGATGCAAAATGCCTCACTAACAAAAATTTTAGATGAATATTATGTTGAAATGAAATGTTCTGAAACTGTGTTAAAATGAAAATGTTTAGAGATACTGGAGTAAATTAAAGGCGTTATAAAAATTACATTGTAATGCTGTTGTCTCAGCTTTCAGAATATGGAAAATATAAGATCATCCATGTAGTTCATTTGGTAATTTATCTCGATGAATTCAGAGAAAACAACTTTCACTATGCTAGTGACTGCAAATCTTTCTTTCTTTCTTTCTTTTTTTTTTTTTTAAGAAAATATGGTCAGTATTTATTTATGGTGAGAGTCCAAAGACAGAGTGGTGGGCAGAGTGGGGTTTGGAACATAGTAATTGTATGATTTTTAAAAATTTTAATGTTTATATTTATTTTTATATATGGACATTTTGTTTGCATGTCTGTGTACCATTTGTGTGCCTGGAACCTGTGAAGACCAGAAGGAGCATAAGCATCTGAGCCCCTGGGACTGGAGTTTCAGATAGTTGTGAGCTACCACGTAAGTGCTTGGAAGCAAACCCGTGTCCTTTGGAAGAACAGCCAGTGTTTTTACCTGCTGAGCCTCCTCCCCAGCCCTTGAAACCACAGTTTTTGAGTTCTAGACACAGAGCTGTGCCCATTCCATTTCCTAATTTAATTTCAGTGGTTTTTTTATTGTTGTCATTGCTGTTTTTGTTGTTGTTGTTGTTGTTGTTGTTGTTTTTGTTTTGTTTTGTTTTTTTTTGAGGCCTACTTGGTGGCTGTTGCAAAACTAGTTTGGAGCATACTGCATAGCACCCCACTGTACCACGATGACCTCTCTCCCCCTCCCACAGAGTGGAAAATTCCAGTTGGGGCCAGTTTGGTTGTTGTTGTTGTTGTTGTTGTTGTTGCAGTTGTCTTTGTAGTGTTCGGAGTTTCTGCTTGCCCTTGAGTTAGCTGTTTGTA
>NW_021604587.1:5325631-5372267 GCF_004785775.1 Grammomys surdaster
TGTTTGTAGTGTTCGGAGTCTCTGCTGGCCCTTGAGTTAGCTGTTTGCACACTCCCTGCATCACATTCTCATTTATTAACTGTCTTAATATTTGATCTGCTGACTGGGTAGCACTGATACATGGATCAGATGAGTAATGGGGCTGGGAACATATTTAACGATTATTAAATGGTTTTAAATGAACATGTTGTTAATGTCACTCAGACTCAGAGCCAAGATGGCTTATTTCTTAGAAGATAACAGAGAACATCAGTGGCCTACATTTTAACTTCTCAGGTTCCCATCACTGTTGGTGCTCCTCCCATCCCTGTTGGTGCTCTTCCCATACCTGTTGGTGCTCTCACACTACTGCAAAAGTTGGATTTGGCTGCAGAATTAGGAAAGAATGGAGAAGTGACTTCTGAGTTTTGGTTTTAAACATTGATACATTATTAAATGTGTGTGTATGTCTATATTTGTATGTCTGTGTGAGTGTATATATATGACTCATGTGTGTACAGGTGCCAACAGAAGTCAGAGAAAGGTTCAGGTGATTGTGAATCCCCTGATATGGGTGCTGGGACCTGAACTCTGGTCCTCTGCAAGAGTATCACATGCTGTTGACTGCTGAGCCACCTCTCCAGCCCCAGTTTTTGAGTTTCAAAGTCCTTAAAATCTAGTCTTTCAACCTGAAAAATGAGAAGCTGTCTTTCAGTGTCCCTGCTTTTTAAGCAACCCTTGATAAAATGATATGTTTACAGCCACAGGAGAGAATTCTTAATAATAGAGACTGCAGACCACAGCAGTTGAGCAATAAAAACAGAATGGAATATCTTTTATTGATCTGGCACACCTGTTTAGTAAGCCTTGCTCTGATCACATGCTGCATGAAGAAAAGGAGAAATGCTGTCCCTGTAGAGCTTAGGAGTGAGCTAGGTGTAAAATCTTTTAGGGTATATGCTGGTTATAGAAGAGAAAAAGAAAAAGCAGTATTCGCAAGCTCACCAGATACAGGTTGGAGTGGCTGTTTTATATACAGTTAAATAAAAACATAACAACCACCACAACAAAAACCAAACAAACAAAAATCCCAATAACAACAACAACAACAACAAAAACTTCCAATCTCTTCTTTTTCGCCGCTCTGGGTTCCTTGAAGGGTACATGCTTTTGGAAACAAAATACAAGGACCAGAAGATGTAGGTTGTTGTCCCAACCCTATATATCTGTTTTATGCTGTATAATAAAGGACTATCCATCACTGTCAACGTGTCCAAGATACATCCTAACAGTGGAGAACTTCTTCACACTCTCCCAGAATGAAATGATAAATCACCCACTTTGAGATTCAGTCATCTACATGTTGGGTCACCTTGGGAGACCAGCAGCTTACAATGACAGTCAAATTGCATAACCTCACACCCCCTCTGCTAATCCTAACGAGATATCAAGGGGTAGGCATTTAAACTCTCAGATAAATACAGATCCAGGAGACATTTGCGCTATATTTATCAGGGATTGACAGGAACTAAATTACTGCATTCACATAATCTGCCCTGCCCCCATGGAATTAGAACTTGCCTATTCAGTACTTTTTGGATTAAAAAATTAGCTGTTTTCAACAGAACAATTTCCAAATCTATTATACTACAGAATAGAAATCAACCTGTTCTTGAAGGCCAAGTACTTTCATTGTGACGTTCAATTAACAGACAGTTATGAAACTGGAGGGTCTCAAAGAGCACAAACACCTCAAGCCGAGGTGCCGAGCCTTTCTGATGGATTTTATTTTTATCTTTTTCATCTTCTTTCTTAGCAAGATTTTATTCATTTTTTTCCCATGAATATTTCTTTATGGCCTACTTGGTGCAAGTGCTGCATTTGTGAGCCCCTGACCACAAAAGATGAATGAAGCAAGGTCGTGGGCTCCAGGAAGTTACTATGTAGTCAGGAAACAGTCCACTTTTGAGACATACTTCAGGAGAAGAAAACATGAAGGAGAAGCTTGAATATGCAGAGCTTGTAAATTCATAGATTGGCAACATTTGTTTTTGGCAACTCAACAATTAAGATAAGATGAAAACGGCAAGTTTTCAACAGTGTCATTGTGATATTATTATTCATATTTCAATAATAGGCTATCAAGTGGTTGGGGATATCAGATAATAAAAATCTGTATATAAAAGAAATACCATGTTTATTTATTTATCAAAAGCATTTTAACCCTTTTGGTAAGGACCAAGCTTCTATTCTAACATCCAAGGTCTGTGTTTGTTGTCACATGGCCATGGCAAATGTCATCAAGGGGACAGTGTTGATGATGGAAAGTCTCCTGTATGGTAATCAGGGGAACGACTATACAACTGCAGCTTCCTATTTAACTCTTCCGACCAGGATGAGGATGCTGCCTTGGCTGAACGGAATCTCATCTGTCACACCTACTCACCTTTGCAGCCTTTGTTTTCTCCTTGATACCACTGTCTATTAGTTCATGGTCATATCAGTGGAGAACCACCCACTGACCCAGTTCACTCCTGGCCTTGGATTAGGCAGCAGAAGTTGTCAAACACATAGACAGGATATGTCACTTATTATTTATATAATTCCCCTTTGTAATGTGACCTTTCAGCTTCTTTAATTGAAGGGCAGAGTTTTATCTTCTTCCCTATAATTTAGTCTGATCCTATCACCTGCTTTGATGTTAACTGCATTCTGGAATCTAGAAACAATGATGTGCCTGCTATAGTATTAGCTTTGAAGAGAGTCCCCCGACCCCCGCCAACACTGGGATCTTATTCTGTTACTAGGCTGGCCTAGCCTACAGGAGAATGAAGGTCCACAACCAGCAGAGCTGAGATCTGAAATATCTCATTTAAGGTGCCCCAGATATTAAGGATTTTGGCTAACATCAGCAAAAAAAAAAAAAAAAAAAAAAAAAAAAATTACCTAAATGACTCAGAGCTGCCCACAGATACATGAGGAAGCTACTCACCTGAACTCATTTTAAATTACTGACGTGTTGAAAAGTTGGCTAAAGAAATCAGTGTCTGAAGTGATTATGTTTTGGAATAGTTTGTTATACAACAGTACCTACCTAATACAGGAGCAACCCCCCCCCCCCACTTGAGCCACTGGCCTTCTTTCTACTCCTGAAACATGACTGATTTGTTCTTGTCAAGGGGCTTTGAGGTTTCTGTTTGCATTGGTCTTTCCTTGGAGCTTTGTATGTTTCTCTCCTTTTCGGTGATTCAGGTTTTAGTTTAAATGTTGTCTCTCTGGGAAGACCCTTCCTGGCCATGTTCCCTACTGATGGTCTACCACATCATCCAGCTCTAGCATTCTGTGTAGCATCTATTATCTCTTGATCATTTCTACTTATTGCTTTCTTTTGATAACCGACAACGTTGCCTAACTAGAATATTAGTGCCATGAAATCAGGGAGTTGGCTGCATCCTGGGCCTGGACAACTGCTGGGACATGGCAACTTAATGGAATGACAAGGAGATAAGAGGCCCTTCTCAACTTGATGCCATCCAGTGGAAGCCACAGGTAACGCAGAGGTAGTTTTACCTACTGTACTTGCAGAGATTTTAGGGTTCGAGCCCTAGCTGCCTCTCAGGCTGCTCCTACAATAGCTATCATTCCATTTTGGCTACACCATGATGCTTATCATATTCTGGAATGGTCAAGTGATCTCTAACTGTGCTGTTCACTTGAGAATGGTCATGGACATGTTCCCCTCCATTCCTCAAGGCTCTCTCAGCAGCCCTTTATCTCCTCTCTCCAATTCTTTCTTGTCACCAGGGAGAATTAGTTATTCTTTACCTATATATTCAGAGCTCATAACAAGTCATAACAAGTGTTTCTGTGACAGTCTCATCCATTAGCTTTGGAAGCTATCAGCTGGAGACTGTGCCTTATTCTACAACATATTCTCAGTGTTAAGCAAGAGACTCTACCCAAATTTGCCAAGCAAAATAAGTTAAAGTCACTGAAATTACTCTGCATGGTAATGGGAATTATAATTGAAAAGATGGAATAACTTTGAAACTTAACATGGTTGGTGCTGTCGTTTCTAGGATGCCCTAGCTAGACAGCATGTTAAAACAAATTCACTGCTCATATCTTCTCCAGTGGGAAGATGAATACCTCAACCACATCCAGACTGCTTCCCTCCAAAATTAGATACCTAAGGGAAAGAGATAACATTCGGATTTGAAAGCTTTTTCTAAATACTAATATATTTTCAAGAGGGGTTTTTTCTTCTGTGTTATGACTTAACAAATAGTAACAAGTAGTAACTTAACAAATAGTAACAAATAGGTCTAGCATTAACTGCTTCAGGAGAACTATCAATTCTGAAAGAGTTTCTACATGCTTCATTATGTTACCCTGAACTCTTTATATAGGGTATAAAGATTCTGGAATCACTAAAACCATGTTTTTATTAATAAATCCAATAGTTAAAGCATATGGAGCAATAACAGGAAGCGGAGGGAGGAGGGAGTTGCCTGGGTGTTCCTGGTGTGTGGAGAGATGGGAGAGGAGCACTATTTCATTACCCATTCAAACTTAAAGCAAAGATAGATGAAGTTATCTCCTGCTTGGATCATCCATTGTTAAAGGACTCAAATGGTTCTCTTTGGGCAAGTGCAGCACTTGCTCTCAGCCGGCATGTGGGCTCCCTTACCAACGGCCTTATTTGTGTGAATTTCCTTTCCACACTCACATGCTCAGTGACGGTGCTGAACCAGAAAAAAAAATCATCATAGCATAACAACTTCCTTACAAACCAGCCCACACTCAAGGAGCCAAAGTTATTCTCACAGCCGTTGTACAGATTGCACTGCCAATTGTCTGGGTGGAGGGAGATAGGGCTACATTGCCCACATAACTGTGTTAGAAAGCCCTATTCAAACAGTCTATCTTAATACATTCAGTACTTGGTACCAAAACACAGCTCATGCAAATTCTGCCCTCATTCTGGGAGTAGCACAGTTGCAGGAAAGATGGTGGCATTCACAGAAAGAATGCCTAGCAAGGACAAAATGCATCCTGTTCAACTTAATCACAGCGCTATTCTTCCCAGTGTTTGCATACATGGACCAGTGCTAACCCAGCTATGGTTTGATTAATTACCCATTTAGAAATTTAATAAAGCTTCTTGTTTATTTATTTATTTAACAGAGCTTTAATGATGGTCTACTCTTAGAGACGTCATGCTAACTGGCATAAGGAATAAAATAGGCTAACAAAGAAACAAACTAGGAAAAAACACATTAGTGGCCTGTGTTCATTTTATGTTTTAGCTTTATTTCCTGAAATCATACTGTCTGGATTTCATGCTTCTAATGTTTTTAAATTAAATTTTCACAATGACCCTTGGAAGGAGCTAGTTTTATTCCCAGTTTAAAGCTGTAGAAACTGCGTGTTCTCTCATCTGTGTGAGATAAACATTAATCTAAATGTGGAGTTCTGATGTCTACAAACTGGGAAGGACTCAGGAGAGGAGAAAAGTCCACAGTTCTGTAGTAGCCTAGTGGTGCAGGCCCATAATTCCAGCTGCTTTGTAATTCTAGCTGCTAAGGGAGCTTTTTCAGAAAGGTCACATACATTCAAAGCCACCCCCTGCTACAGCATGAATGCAAGACCAGCCTGGGCAACAACACAATGAGACTAATCTCAAAATAAAAAAAGTTAAAGGAGGGCTGGAGTCATAGGTCAACAGTGGAGTGCTTTCTCAGAATGTGTGAGGTCCTAGGTTCCAGCCAAGTATTGTGATGGTGGTGGCAGTGGTGATGGTGGTGGTGGTGGTATTGTTGTTGATGGTGGTTGTGGTGATGGTGATGGTGAGGGTGGTGGTAAGGTAGGTGTGGTATGATGGTTGTGATGGTGGTGGTAGTGGTGATGGTGGTGGTGATGGTGGTGGTGATGGTGGTGGTGATGATGGTGGTGGTGTTACATTTGTTGATGGTGGTGATGGTGGTGGTGGTAGTGATGGTAGTAGCTGGGGATATGTTCTAATGTTTACAGATAAGAGGGGAGCCCAAAGGCTTTCTATATAAAGAAATGAGTAGATGGAGAGTCCTTGATTTGACCAGTATACTCTGTTCATGTGTGAACAACAAAATGTGCAAATATTTACAATTATCACAGGTGAATCAGAATTTAAAGCCAAGGATTAAATGAGCAATTTAAATCATATGGCTGGGACATGGCTAAGCTGAGGTTGGGAGGCCAAGGTCAGGAACCCAGTGTTGTCCTGCCACAGGGACATGCTTCCTCTTATCCCTGAAGCCCTTCTCCACCTATCCTCTCAGAAAACTGACTTAGAGGCCCCAGAGGACCAGAGACATTTTCTTGTTGCAAACAGTTTACCTTATACTTCCTCTCCTCTTTCTTTCTTCCTTCCTTCCTTCCTTCCTTCCTTCCTTCCTTCCTTCCTTTCTTCCTTTCTTCCTTTTTTTCTTTCTCCCCTTCTTTCTTTCCATTACAAAAATATAATACAACCATTTATGCTTAAAATGCCAAATAGTCTTGGGGTATAGACATCTGCTTAGTGTTTTTTATAAAAGCAGTCCCTAAACTCCTGGAGCACAAGAGCGTTCTCTTGACTATTATTTCTATATATTAATAGGAACACTTTGGAGAGTGCTGCTTTGATATAATTAGTTTTCAGTGGAGCAGAAACTGTACTCACTCTTAGAAACTTGGAAATCTACCAATAGGAAGGCAAAACAGTACCAGGAATATGCAGGGAGATGATGACTGGGATTTTGAAAGGAGATTGAGGTGCCAGGGGTCTGAGTGGAGCTCTGGCACATCCAGATGGGCTATGACGCTTGACTTGCAGAAACAGACACTGCAGAACACACAGCAGGTATCCAGGACAGGCAGGTAGAGTAGAACTAATTATTACTGCTCACACTTTTGTTGTCATTCTTGGGCACTGCAGCTTCTATTCCCACTGTTCGTTCTCTCTCTCTCTCTCTGCTGTTTGTTATCAGTAGCATGGATGTTAGTGATCATAGATCATAACAGCTATGTTTTATTGGATGCTATGCACCAGGCTCTACTTCAAGTGTTTCACATTTACTGCTCACTTGACTCTCACACAGTGTAATAAATACAGTTATAATCTGTACTCTGTGACTGGGGAAACAGTCATGGAGGGTCTTGGTGGGTATATGGTCCTGAGACTAAGGGTTGAGTTGCTTAAAAACTCTGAAGCAATGACTAAATCTGAACAACACTGAGTTCACAGCCCTTTTATAAAAAGATGTGTAAGTTGGGTGAAGTATGCAGGCACACAGTAAAGCTTCCATGGAAACTACCTGAAGTAGATAAAGCTAGCCCAATGTTCCTACAGTAGCCCCTGTGTACACTATCAGAAGATTCTACTGCTTATCAACTAGTAACTGTTTTCCCTATGCACTAAACAAATATTTATTGAGTGCTTAGCCCATGCCAGTATACTATGTTATAGGGATGTATTGAAGGGAAATCTAGCATCTGTATCATCATGGAATCAATTAGGTATAATCTGCACTGACCAAATAATTACACAAATAAATGTATAATTGCAAAAGGACATAAGCACTGGGTATAGTTTTTATCATTGTCAAATTCCATGCACTGTGCTCCCCAACCCTAGCAACTGACTCCTCAAAAACATAAGAAATCATGGAGTAAAAAGGCCATGGCTTGAAACCATCCTTTTGCAGATGCATTTTTTTCAGCTGTGTGTGAATAAATAAATTAATTTTCATAAGGACACAGTAAACTATTCAAGATTCAGCATGCTTAAGGTCCATGTATGTTGCCAGTGATAGAAATCTGAAGTCTATTCCCCAATTCCTAACACCCTATGGCTTTCCTGTTTTCCTTTATCCTCTAGGTCATGGCCTGCGTGCTGAGAGCTCTGCTTTTACATTGATTTCTAAAGGCGTGTTTACAACATACTCTTCACAAGAGAGGAGGCCTTGTCCAAAGCGCTACTAGTGATGCCTTTGTTAAGTTTCCCAGAATCCTTTACTTACTTCACTGGATCACTTCTACAGATCCAAAGTGGCATTGATGAAGGATGTTCAAGGACCTTGTGTCTCTCCCATACAGAGCTAGAGCTTCACAATCCAGGGAGCATGTGGCATTCTAAGAGGCACCTGGGAGGCCTCCTTCTGAGGCGACTTATGCCTTTCTGAGAATAATTCTGGTAGACACTTAACTTGTATTTAGGTAAATTCAGTATTTGTTGTATTATTATGAATTTTGTTTAAAAACTCTCATTAGTTATTAACTGAAATAATACAAAAGTGAAAAATGAGAAATGAGGAAAGGAAAATTATCTGTAACAAATGAGGCACAAAGTCCAACTTTCTCTTAACACCTTGGGCATGGGGTGTCCACTGTTGAAACCCTCAGCTTCTGGACGTTTGTGGAAATGAGTACATGGCACAGAGAAGGAGATCCATTCTTCTTACCTGGAAAAGGGCTGTGTGCCTTACTTAAAATCATGTTTCTTCTACACCCTTCAGATAGCCAGGAACCTCCCCAGAGAGTGGGCATGCCCTCACTCAGCTGGCCAGGCCCTGGGGAGAGTCATCTTAATCTGACCAATATCACCTAGAATCAGGTGCCCACTGCTACACAGACACTTGACTATGGCCAGGGACAGAAGGCTATGCTGAGGAGATGGGGTTGTGGAGGTCTAATGAGGGCAAGTGTAGGTGATGGACCACAAGGACCCTGGATGGGCTAATCCAGGAAGAAGAAAGTATGCTCAGTTGTTTGAGCGTTTTCCCTGGCTTCTGTACAGGCAATATCAACCCAGAACGAATCAGATTCTCACTCCGTTCTTCCTTCTCTGGGCCTGAAGTATGCAGGAAGAGTAAAGTATCCCTGGATTGCCTGTGAAGGAAAAAAAGAGGAAGCCTAGACACTGAGAAGACCAGGCTGTTGTTCCAAAGAGTCAGAGAGCTGATGCTGTATACAAAAATAGACTTAGAGCTAAGAACAGGAGGAGGAGGAGTGAATGTTTGTCTCATCTCCAGTGAGATCTGTGAGCAGGGCTGAGTGTTCCCCAGAGAAGGCGCTGTGATGTGAGGGAGGACTGAAGAAAGAACATAGAATTATGAAGCTTAAAACTGCCATTCCAGAAGAATGCTAAATTATGAGGGAAAATGGATTAGTGAAGGAGAGGTGGATTTGAGAAATCCTTCCAGAATGTCCTTACATACATAAGAGGAGGTTATGAATGCTGTAGAAGGAAAGAAGCTGAGAAGAGTGCTTACTGGTTCCTAGCACCATAGTAACTCCTTCTGTGTCTGCAAATTGGATGCAATTCCAATCAGAAGTCCCAAGAGATGGAGTTTTGAAACAGGATAACGTTGCTCCAGAGCTCTTCTGAGAGAGTAAATGAACAAGGAAAGGTGGTAAGGTAGTTGTTACCATACAGTTGAAATTCACAGAGAGACTAGTATAAAAAACGGTCTAATGAAATAGGACATCAACTCTAGAAACCAGCCTTTGTGTTAAGAAAAGGGCTGGTTGTTTAGCAAGTGGAGGGTGTTTTATAACACAGACTAAAACAAACAAATCCTGATGGATTAAAATGATCGTGGGTCAAAATACAATTTGATATAATTAAAAAACTATCTGACCTTAAGGTGGAGAGGTAAAAAAATGATAGAAAGCATGGCAGAGATTATGCAAAAAGGAAATCAGGCATTGTAAATTAGCTAAGGTATTTATGCTGTCTTAAACAGTATAGACTGTTTGTAGGATGGTAATGGACACGAAGACAATCCATAGCAAACACAATATTTTAGACAGGAGAACAAGTAAGATAAGGACAGGCAATTAGCAAACAGGGGTTCAAATGTGCAAACCAACAGAGAAAAACATCTATCAGCAAAGTCTCCTCACGAGGAGAAGGGTGGATGATTGACTGAAGCTATCTGCTACCAGGGAGCTGTCCACAAGGGCATTAAGAAGATAGTAGGGGGAGGGATTTGTAACAGTGGGACTGGAGGAGAGGAGGAAGGGGGCTGTGACCTGAATGTAAAATGAATAAATAAATTAATGAAAAAATTCAAAAAAAAAAAAGAAGAAGAAGATATGTGCTAGCACCAGGAGCGTTGAAAGCAGAGTTCATCTTCAGTATAGCGTCTTATTAAAGAAAAATTACTTTAAATCACTTTCTAGCCAGTCTAAGAATAAATGACAATTAAAAGCCTTAAGATTGAGAAGATGGAGCCTGGAGAGATGATGCTGTCAGAAAGTCTGCTGTGTACGCATAAAGACCCAAGGTTTGATCCCTGTACACACATAAAAGGCCTGGCATGGTCATGTGTGCCTGTAACCCCATCGTTAGGTGTGTGTAAGGGTGCAGGAAGTTTGCCCAGGCTTGCTGAATGCCAATGTAGCCATGAAAACAAATTAAAACAAAAAATGGAGAACTTTAGATTCTGCTAGAGAGAGGACAAAAAGTGACAGACTAGCCATCTGATATCCTCCTGTGGCCTTCATGTGCATGCACAGACATGCACACTCACATATGTTATAACACACACACACACACACACACACACACACACACACACACACACAAAGAGCAAGGCTAGTAGTGTTAACCTATTCAATAGACCTACTTACTGTATGACAAGGTAACTGTTTTTAATGACAACAGATAGTGCCTTTGGGTTGTTAAGAGTAGATTTTAGATGTTACATATTTTTAAAATGTTAGCATATATATTTTTTTAATCACCAAGAGAAAGTGTGGGAAGAATTTTTTGGTGACATTTCTTCAGTCCTAAAGTGTGAGATTTCACTTCTGTTTTCAAAGGTCTGCATCAGAGCTCCAAACAAGCTAGTGCATGTTTTAAGATATCTGACTCCTTGCCTCCAGAGATTCAGCATTTGCTTTGTAATGTCTGGTCAACTGCTGATGGCAGAACAGCACACCTGGAGTGTAAGTTAGGCTTAGATGAGACCAAACTGGGCCCCTTTGTATTTATGAATCTAAATAGATTTCTTCTAACTGACTAAATATTTTTACCATTCACAAATGTGTCCCCAACTTCTCCTGCCAAGGCCCAAACCCTGGTAAGTATCCTGTGCCACAAATGGTTGCTTACCTTCAAATATTGAGTTGTAAATGACAAACACATACAATTATATCTACCGACTTAAACAGCAGCCGTAGCACAAGAGATATATGATTCATTTCTCAAGGCGATGACTTGAGCTCAGATGCCCTCTCTCCTCTCTACCTCAAATCCTACTGAAATAGCAGACGCATGTACATTAAAAAAAAAGTCTGTAGCTGTGCTAGAAACCTGAAAGTTCACTCCTGCACAGGCTAGGCTGGGAGAACTCTTGGAAGATATGAACAGATGGTGTCAGGATGAGCAGACTGAAGCCTAAAATCTGTGAGCAGTTTCACCATGTCAGTGTTAGGAGTGTGTCAAAGGGCACCTGGAGGCTCCCTCTACTTAGTCTCTATTTTCCATTTCATTTTTGTAGTTTTATATAAAAAGGACCTGGAGACTTACGTTTGATATAGTTGATCATCTCACATTTTTGAAAGGAGTCAGAGAGCTTCTGAGAGTCATCTGGTTCCTTCTCAAAGCCCCTAGCACTTGCTTTTATGGTGATAGGTCTCTCCTCTAGGGAGCCTGATTCACTCAGGCAGCCTGTGGAGGTTTGAATGAGAATAGCCCCCAGAGACTCCTATATGAATGCTTGGTCCCAGCTGGTGGGACTATTTGGGAAGGATTGGGACATGTGGCCTTGTTGGAGGAGGTGTGTTATTGAAGGTGTGCTTTAAGGTTTCTAAAGCCCACATCATTCCCTGTTAGCTTTCCCTCTCTCTGCCTGGTGCCTGTGGATCAAATGTGAGCTCCAGCTCTATGCCTGTCTGCCTGTTTGCCATGGACTCTGCCATGATGGTCCTAGACTCACTCTCTGAAATGATAAGCCCCCATTAAATGCTTTTTTTCTATAATTTTTCTTGACCACAATACTTTGTCACAGCAATAGAAAAGTAAGCCATAGCTTTTCTGTTGTTCTTAGCAGACACATTTCTGTCTTCCAGCCTCAGAGGCTGGATTAGTGAACTAGACAGGCAGCAGGTCCTGAGGGGCTGGCATAGCTTTTAGTTCATCCCTGTGTCATCTTGGGACAGAATCTTTGGTGGTACCATCTCACCTTGCTTAGGGAGGAGCATGGTGTAGCCACATTTATCATTATGGATGCATTTTAATTTTTATTCATGGAAATTAGGTAGATATCAGAAGAATTATGGATATAGCTGTGGGTAAAAACAGTAGGCTTGAAACAATACTAAAGTGAGCAGAAAAATAAATGGTGGTAATGTGTTGTGGTAGTGTCACGGCCTGGGTTAGCATCCAGAGTCTGCTCAAACAGTGCTAGTAATAGCTGTGCATGTTGAAGCTTCAGAGTGGCTCTGGGATCACTGTGTGAGCATACACACTCATTAAAGACAAGTCTGACATCTTGAACTCTTGATGGCACCTGTGTGGACCTCACAGAAGCCATTGATAGATCAGGAGAAGATTTTCATGACACTGGATATTATCAGTGAAATTTGAGGGCTATATTTTTATCATGCTATGAGGCAAGAAACACAGGGGGAAAAAGCTCACAGTAAATATTTCAGTTTGGATTGTCAGTGTTCCTCCAAAGCCATGTGTCACAGGCTTGGTCTCGAGCCTGTGGCACACCTGGGCTATGGTGGAAACTGGAGGAGGAGGGGTCTAGTAGCAGGAAATTAGGTTACTGGAAGAACATTCCTGAAGGGGAGCTTGGGACTCTAGTTTCTTTCTGTCTCTTTTGCTTTCTGGACACCATAAAGTAAGCAGGCTTCTTGAACCAAGACATCGCATGTCATAGGCTTAAGGCAGTAGAACCAAGAGACCATGGACTGACATCCTGGAAAGTATGAGACAAAATAAGTGTCTCTTCATCTTAAGCTGATTATCTCAGGTATTTTATTAAAGTAATCAAAAGAAGACAAACACTGATATCCTACATTTAATTTTGTAATAAAATATACTGTTAAAAAAGTAGATTAATAGGTAGAAAGATGAATTTAGCAAACTTCCCTAACAGGGCAAGGAAAGAGAAAGATAAAAACAAAAGAAAGCTCAGAGGCATGGAGATGACGTCTGGAGTGTCTTGTAGCTTAATAAGAAGAGCGTAAGAAGGAAGACAGATCACAGGAGATAGAGGAAAACACACAAAACATTTTCAATTTGCTGAAATGTCTTGTTCTTTAGGTTGGGCATCCTTACTGACTGATAATTAACATTGTTAAAAATGTGATATCATTTCTGAAATTCCAGGAGAAAGAAAGAGTGCTATAAGCTTCTAGAGAAGAAAAAATATATCATAAGTGAAGGAATGGCCACAGCTGCGGGCACAGGGCTACAAACTCAGGCTGAGGCAGGAGGATCCCAAGTTCAAAACGAATCTGAAAAACTTAGTGAGACTTTCTCTACAACTAAAATATAAAAGGAAGGCTAGGATATAGCCTGGCATGCATGAGGTGCTGGAAAGGGTCCTCACTACTATTATCAAGAAAGCACAATGGAGGGAGAACCAAATGGGGTATCTCCAGTGCTGGCTATTCCCCAGAAGCACTGTGTCAGGAGAAAATGGAATGCAGTCTGCAGGCTGACAGGGAAGTAGACTGCTGCTACTGAATTCAATTTGAAGCCATCTAACCTTTGTATGTGAGGGGAGGTTGAAATAACGTTGGTTATTCCAGCAAGGAATCGGAAAGGGGAAAGGAAAGGCACCTAAGGAACACGGAGGTCTTATGTAAGACTAAAACAAAGGGAAGTGTCAGGTGCACACCGTGTGTGGACAGAATCAACATGAAGGCCTTAGGTGTCCCCACAAAAGCAAATGTCCTCCCCCTAGATAAACAAAAGCAAAAGCTGTCACTAGAAGGATAGACTAGCAAGAGGAAGGATCCCTGGAACAGATGCAGAGACCTCAGATAGTTCTGGTGATGCTGGTGTAAGGAGGGACACAGGGAAGAGCCCTGAGGAGAAACAGAAACATTTCATATTGTTTAAAGGGATATGCACTGAAGAGATTTGGCTCCTACAAATCTGTAAGTAACCATCACCTATACAAGCAACCATTTCACAACACACACAGCAACAGCTCACAGCTATTGGAGGTGAAAGGAGAAATTGGCAGGGCATCAATAAGAGCAGACTGTTCTTTGAGTAACAGGCTGGGCAAGAAGGGCAGACAATGCACCTGCACATAAAAGATGCAGGCTTTAAAAAATTCTCGAGGAAACAGTGCAACTGGGTAGCAGAAGCCATGCATTTTCTTTGAAAACTCGTTTAAAAAAATAATCACAGACTACTTAGAAAGGAATAAAAATGGAAGCTCTCATTTCAAAGCCTGTGACATGAATCTGAATCTTGATTCAAAGAAGACATTTTAAATCAAACACCATATGTTAATAAGATATAAGTAGCTTCTATTACACGTGAAATAACACACTGTTAACCCAAGAAACAAAAACAACAATTTCAAAGACAGCAAGGAAATAACATTAGTATGATACAAGGAAAAAAGGAAAGAAAATCTCCTTTTCTCACTACAAAGTGTGGTGTCGATTAAGAAACCAACTTTTGGTTCTCTGGATGGCCCAGTTTAATAGACTAGCCTCTTAGGACAAAAACAAGGAAAAAGAGAAAAGAGATATATACTTTATCAGTCGTGAATGTCATAGTTACAGATAAAGAAGGAGCTTTTCAATAACGAAAGCCACTATATACAGATTTGCAGCAACAAATTTGACCAGAGAGATGAATATGCCGTCTGCAAAGGCTAGAGAAAGGAACAGAGCTAGACAAAGTGCCGAGAGGATCTTGAGCAGGCAGCATGCTTGGAAGACAGGAGAGGTGAAGGCCAGCTTCCAGAAGAAAACCCAAGAGTCTTAGCTATTTGTGTATTTATTGGGTGCTGGGAGATTGAGCCCAGGGCCTCAAGTCTGCTGGGTAAGCAAGCACTCTGCAGGTGAGCTACTGCATCCCCTGCCCTTGCCCAGCTCTTTTAAAAAGGTCTCTATTCATCTCTAAGCTGTCTGTTGCTTTTTTTTTTTTTTTTTTTTTTACTGTTGAAGATTCTGAGAGGCATCGGGAGCTGCAGAATGTTTCCAGTCCTGTTTTATTCCTGAGATAAATTCATACAAAAAAGGATACTAAAATAAAAAAATCTCTCAAGGATATAGAATTTCAAAAATAAACTTTATTTTAAAAACATGCAAATAAAAAAAAAAAACCACCCTGGCATTAACCTGACCCAAAGTCTTAAACTTGAAAATAAAAGTCTGATTAAACCAAATGTAAAGATAACAAAAAGATAATCTCACAAACATAAAATTTAATCTAGTAACTGGGGGACCATTTTCATATAGGGACACCTAACAGTGTAATATGCTTCACTACATTAATAGCGTAAAAGGACAAAGCCATATGTGATCATGTAGATAGATACATTTTCAAGCACAGATGATGTATGCGAGAATGTTTCCATTTATGATAAATAGTCAAACATAAAAACCTTTCAAAACATGATAAATGGTGTTTTATTAGAAATCAAACACAAGAACAAAGCAGAGGCACTCAGGAAAACCATGCACAGGGAATGGCTGCTCCCTCTGATGGCTACTGTTTTTTTTTTCCTCTGGAGGCTGCAGTCAAAACTATAGCAAGAAAAATGCATGTGATATAAATATTATAGAAGATATGTCAAGTTATCATTATTTATACTGCTTCTGAGTTTCTCACTTGAAAATGTATGTGCTTAATGGCCTATCATAATTAATGGCAGCTCGGCAGGATATAATAAAATTGACATTTAAAATTATATAGTTAGGTTGGGGAGATGCCTGCCTCAGTGGGTAAAGTGCGTGCATAAGCTTGAGGACGGGGCTTGGGGTCCCTACTAACACTGTAAAAAAAAGCCAAGAATAACATCAGGAATTTGTAATCAATGGTAGGCAGAGGCAAGAGAATCTGGGCTCACTGGCCAGCCAGCCTAGGCAATTGGTGAGCTTCAGGTTTAGTGAAAGACCCTGTCTTAAAAAGGAAGGTGGAGAGAGATGGAGGAAGGAACCCAACCTCTGTACACAAACACAACCTCTGTACACAAACACAACCTCTGTACACACACACACACACACACACACACACACACACACAGAGAGAGAGAGAGAGAGAGAGAGAGAGAGAGAGAGAGAGAGAGCAGAACAGATTGCATAGCTTTCCCATGTATTAAGAAAAAATCTTGACAACAACAATATCTTCAATAGCAACTCCACTAGAGAGTCTAGGTATAGAGTTGCAGGGATTATGTAACATGTTAACAGAGAGACATCTAAAAGTCTCCTGACAAAAGGTATGCGTAAGATAATTCAGGACTCATTGTGATCCAAAGGGACAGTCCAACATGCAGGGGATTCTACTTTGCCCCTTCCAATATCTATAAGCTTGATGAAAACTACACCCAAATATGTTGTTTAAAACCCTTTGTACATGATAAATTCAAATGATCAGGGAATGATAAATCAGTTAACACGTGCCTCTGAGCCAGTTAACTAACCAGAAAAGAAATTCTTTAATCACACCACACAGAGAAAAAAGCACTGAAGAGATTAACTATGTAAATGTATATCTGAAGTCAACTCATGCGGTGCTCTTTAATTGACTTTGTTTTGTATAAACAGAGAAAAAACTTAGATGTTTTTCCTCCCCACCTCTCTCCCTCAAGAACTGAACCAGAGATATATTTTTATTCACTTTTCTTTCTATAATAAAAAACCAGACTTGATGAAAAAAGTCCACTTCAAAAATAAATTAAAAATGGATCAGATCTAGAACTGAGTGCATAAAAGAATAAAAGAAAAATATAAGTAGATATTTGTTTGGTTTTTGAAGGAGGACAAGACTAAGGGGAAAGGAAAGGATGGGGCAGAATGGAGTAAGATGGGTCAGGACAAAATAGGACAGGACAGGACAGGACAGGACAGGACAGGACAGGACAGGACAAGAGTAGACCATGTAAGGACATTCACTTGCAGGTGAAATTTAAACCTAGGGTGGGTGATGCCTATGGGCACTGATAGAGATTTAAATGACACAGGAACCAACTGTGTTCTGTAGGAATTATATTTATATGGGAAAAGTTAATATCCTTGGTACAAAATGGGAATTAGAGGCCCTGGAGGGGAAAAAAAAAATCTCTGCCAAAAGATGGAAAAAGCAAGAAAAGGCAAATCCTCCATCAGTCCCTTCCTCAAGATCTACTATGTGCCAAGCGTATCCATGCTGGACACTGCAGACCTAGTGTTAGCCATACAAGGTCATTGCTTTCTAATCCAAGAAGAAAACCTGATGGGGACACATGGGGACAAAATTCACTTTCAGTAAAATCAACTGGATGCAAAGAAGATTAAACTAAGACATGATGCCATCTTTGGCCTATTGTGTGGGTGAATGTGAAATACTGTAATATCTTGTGGATAGAAATGTGTTCAAAATCCTAGAAATGGTCAAACAGATTACCACAGTGGTGTATCTTCTAAGAATTTGTCTTATACACACAATCAGAGCTGCATTAAGAAGCAGCAATGAGAACTTGTCTTTAGGCTCATTCACTAAAGAAAAGTTAGAAGTGACATCATCCTGAAACAGGGTGATTGTTAGGAAAGTGACACCATTGCCATGCAGTGGTCGGTGACACATCTTCAAAGCATGCCACAACGGAAGCTAAGGCAAACATGGATTTCGTGGGAGGTTGCCAGTTTGTAAATCTTTATAAGAAGCAGACAAAGAACACTAGAAGGTTAACTAGCAATGTTGGTTAGCTTTGGAGAATTGTTGTTTTTTCCTAATTTAATGAGTTGCAACTGAAACGAAATATTTTATACATAGTATAATCCCAAATGCCAGGACCTCATCAGTCCAGCATCTAAACAGTCCCCACGCTATGTAGAGGACCTCCCACAAACCTTTCAAACAACAGCTCTCCACTCCTGATGTCCAACTCCACCTCCCAGAGGCATCTTTCTTCCTTCTCCCCATGAGTTCGGCTTTTTTAGGTTCAATATGAGATCTTTCACTATCTGTCTTTTGGTGGCTGGCTTATTTCTTTTAGCACAGTGTCCTCTGGGTGCAATGAAACATCCACATCATAGTATTTGATAGTATTATCTGATTTTAAAGGTGAGATAAGATTTCCTTGTGTATATGTACACAGCAGTGGTTTTGAATTTCTACTTTTTAACACATTCATGAACAGACATTTAGAGTTTGTCCAAGTCTTGGTGATTACTAGTCACACCATTTATAGACTATGTCTCAGGTACTATTTTCTTTTGGTAAGCCTTGCTTTGTAAAGATAAGCCCTTAAAAATATAATGATACTTTTTGAATAGTGAGATATTTTAAAATTTTGAAAATGGTTAGTTTTCAAATATTAACACCCCCTCCTTTTTAAAGAATTATTTCATGTTCACAGCAGAAACGAACAGAAGCTTGAGGGGTTCTCTTACTCCTCTGTCCCCACATGCCTACAACCTATTGACTGTTGCTGGTCAGCACCTTAGCGATACAATAATAATAATGTAATAATAATAATAGTGATACAATAATAATAATAATAATAATAATAATAATGGAGGCATATTTGTTTTTTAAAAGGAGGCGTTCCACAGACCCTCAAACGTGTATCTGGACTTTCTGCCTTAGGATTCAGCTTAAATACCAACCTGGTCTTTTGAAAAGATCAAGTCTGTTCTCATTTCCCTTCCATCTTGGTACTGGCTATGCAAAGTCAAAAGCTAATATGACTTCATAAGTTTGACAGGGGATTTGTTAGCCACTCCTGGGACTCTGTGGGATGAGAGGAACTGCTTCCTGGCAGGCATGAGGTAGGCTGTAGCAATATCTTTTATCCTTATTTCCTTTTGGGATCCAATCTTGTAGCACATAACTCAGTTTTTTCTCTCTCGTGGCTTTTGAGGGTAACTTTGTGCAGTCTTTCTGGATCACCAACTAAACCAGTGTGACTCAGAGGGAGACAAAGTGTGTTGAGCTTGCTGAGGCTGAGGTCCTACAGACTACGCGGCTTAAATGCAGACTTTCTTTTTCTTCTTGTGATGCTGAAGCCACAAATCAAGGGGTTAATAAGTTAGTTTCTGCTCTGGTCTCTCTTCTGTTTATAGATGAGTCTCTACTCACATGTTTTCACAAGGTCTTCCTCTTTGTGGGGGTCTACATTTTCTCTTCTTATTAGCTCACTGGTCACATTGGACTAGAGACTTACTATTGACATCTCATGTTAGCTTAATTATCTCTTTCAAGGCCCTTACTCAAAATATGCTCATCTCCAGAGGTAGTGGGAGTTGGGACTTCAACATAGACATTTTAATTTACTTTTTAAAAATTTTATATGCATTGGCGTTTTGCCTGCATGTGTATCTGTGTGAGGGTGTCAGATATTGAAGTTACAGACAATTGTGAGCTGCCGTGTGGGTGCTGGGAATTGAATATGGATCCTCTGGAAGAACAGTTAGGAGAGCTCTTAACAACGGAGCCATCTCTTCAGTCCCCAACATATGCATTTTGTTGGGACACAGTTCACCCTATAATACCAAGCGCAATGTTGCCACAGTCATTGGTGATCAAGTGGGTAGTGCTCCTGCAACAGAATGTCACTGACTTGAGTGGTACATAAATAACAGAGATTTGCTTGACTCACAGTTCTGGAAGCTAGAAGAAGACGGCACAGGCAAAGAGAGTGTGCTCTGTCCAAAAATTGTACAACATAAGTCAAGTATGCTAAGGCAGAAAGAACAAGGCTGAACTCATCTGTTCACTGGGAACTTACTTTCCTAGTAACTTATGTGTTCCTGTATCTTCTCCATTCTACTCCTATAACCAGATTATTGATAACACTGATGCAATGGGCATTGACTTTCAGCAGGAGTTTTGGGGGGGCATTTGAATCCCAGCAGCTGGGGAGGGAAGACCTTCTGTGGTTGCCTTTTCTGGTCATCCAGAGAGAGAGAAAGCACCCCATAAAAAACATCTGCTCCGGCTTTGCAGCTTCTGCTGTTGCTCCATAGAAGCCATTCTTCTCTGAGCCAGATAATGTTGTAAAGTCCGTTCCTCTTTTTCTTTCAGAAATGTGGTACTGCAAGGTGCAGGCTGTGTGGTTTGCTTGGGGTGGGAGCTAGAGCACTTCATATGGGCAATGCAATATATGCTCCCAGAGAAGGAAAACCACCCAAAGATCAGACTCCAAGTCAGGCTGCTTCGAGTAGTTGTATGTTGTAGGTAAGATGAAGATAATTAGACTAACACAATAACAGACAACCCTTGGGGTCAGGTATTCTACAAGGTCCAGGGTCTGGAGAAAGTGACACATGCCTCTGTTCTTTCATTATCAGGTTTCCTGGCCAGGAATGGCAATTTTCAGGGGAGGAATTGAAGATTTGGCACTCAGTTGGAAAATGACAGAATTGTCTGTATTCTGCCAGTGGTAGGTACTGCTGCCCCTGGAGCTGGTGTTCGTGGAGAAATGCAGCTTGTCTTCTAGAAGGCTGTGCAGGTGCTCAAGCTGCTGAGTAAATAAATAAAATCTGACCATATTTGCTTTTGCTTTAGAGTAACAAATCATCTGGACATGAAAGAATAGACCCTTCTAACCTCCTTTCTGTGGCTTCATCTGCCCCTTCCCTATTTGTACCCATATTTGTAAGAATGAACTTGTTCAAAAGACTGTGAAATGCCTCCAGGTTCTCATGGACAAGTATCTCTCGTGGTGTTTTTCTCTCTGTAGCCCTTGGAGGCTCCTCACTAATCTCCTCAATAGCTCTGTCCATCAACTGCTATCTGATTTTCTTGTCTTTATTCTTATTCTGAGTGAAGATTAATGACAAGTGTCAACTTGGATACAATATGGTTCTAGACATTTGGCCAATCGACAGTTTAAATGTTGCCCTGAAGGTAGTGATTAGAAGTGATTAATGTTCAGACTGGTAGACTGAGGCAGAAGTGGACAATCCTCAGGATGGGGATGGCACTCTGTGCTAATCAGGCTCTTGGCTCGCTGTGACTTAAATCAGGGACGAACTGCTTTAGCTCATTGTTTCAGAGAGGTGACTATCTCAGTGATGTGAGTGAGGGTGGAAGCTTTCTGTGATTTTTCCAATCTTCATTTTCACCACGGAGGTGGAGGCTAGAGCCCAAAACTTGGAGTGTGTCGGCCACTGCTATGCCATGGAGATCCATGCCTTGCTCTGCTCTTCTCTTCTTGGCAGATGGGAAGCAGAGAGAAGGGGGCATATAGGATGAAGTCAGGGCAAGTTAAAGCTCCCAGGGAAGTGTCCCATGTGAGCCGCATCTACCAGTCTACCAATCCCCATCTTCTGCTTTGTATCACCTCCTAATGATATCATCATTTGTGAATCCAGAAGGGGTTAATCCATTCATTCCAACTCCTGGTTATCTCTGGAAATGTCCTCACAGACACACCCAAAGGAATACTTCACTAATCTCTTACCTGAATTTTGACCCAATCAAGTTGATGATCAACAGTAGCCATTACAGATATGCCTCGATAATCTCCTAGGTGTTTATTAATCTAATCAACTTGATAATCAAGTTTCCAGGCTTTATTTTAGTTCAGATGGAAGTTTCCAGAGGAGGGAAAATTTTGCTTCCAAAGTGAAAAAAGATTCTTGGTTGTCATTTCCAGCTTGCCTTGCTAGCTCCCACAGTTGTATAAGACAATTATTTAGAATACATATGAATCCCCTCCCCCACGTCTCCTCCAGGTGCTGCTTCCTTGGAGAACCTTGGCTAATGCAGGCTGTGAACATGACACAGTCCTCAAGGGAGAGACGGGAGGTGAAGGTGCTGGGAAGTGAGGCACAGACTGCTCTGCAATTCATGAATTAAAAAGAATTGCAAAGTCACCGAATCCCTGACAGAATCAGGATTGATATATAAACGTCTAATGACATGTGACCAAAGGGTGACATTAAAAGCATTGCTGTATTTCTTCCTAAACACAACTTAGTAGTTTTGCCTTTTATTTGAATCTTATACTTTTGGAAAAGTATTTAGTACTTTTCTTATAAAGCACCTGATACATTTTAGGTGTTAAAGAAAAGGTTAATGTTCCTTTAAAAATTCTGTGCAGAGAGCTGTCTTTTCCAACTCATATGGAGGCTGCATATAATTTTCCTATTTATTTCCAATCTTCTTTCTCCTGCCTTTAAAACTCCTTCATTTAGCATTAGCATTCAGTTAACCTTTTATTCAAGAGCTGTCTGGGCTTTGTTTGTTACATGCTGTGTGCTGATTCTGGTTTGTTTTCATTCCAGATGCTTTTCAAATAGCCACATGTGTCAGGTTCTGTGGCCTCTTATGTTATTTTCCAGCAATGAGGTTCTACGGTAAGTCTCCATATCATTCCCTAAAATTTGTTCACTTTGGGGAACACAGGAACAGCAACAGCAACGACAGCTTCATTTTCTATCCAGAATTATTTTGAGAGAGATCTTAGCCATCATTGACTTGCATTTATGTACTTTCTTTAGGTTTTGAAAATTATATTTTATCAGTTAAAATTCACATAAAAAGCAATGAGGATGAGTAAAGATTGAAAGTTATAGACATGTGAAATATTCTTAGCAGTTCCTACAAGATTATTAATAAGACACTTCTTCAAGTGCTCCCCAGATCCACTAGCATTGACCTATATGTGTGTCTGTGATTTTCTAAGTCACAGATAAAGTTGTGGTCCAACTTCCAGATCTGGAGGAATTCCACTTCTGATTCTTTAGCAGTAGTGATAGGCAACAGGACTGAGGGCAGAATGAATCCAGATTTGCCCATAGTTGAGCATTTTATCAGAGTTTTGGCCCAAATGTTACTGCTTTCCTGGAACCTCTGTCTACTTTGTCTGGAGGAGGAAGCTCAAACTGCAGCCTCCTCAAGAACCATGGCGAGACTCACAGCTCACACACACAGTCCTCCAAACAAGGGATGACGGGGAAACAGCAGATAACTTCTGTAGAGCCAGATGGCCATGACAGTAATTAAGATGTGGCCTACGGGAAATTAAAGTTTGTATTCATGAAAGGCATTGTCAGTTATATGCAGTGTGTAACAGTTAGCCCAACACAGGGTAGTTGGAGATTGAGTCCCATTGGTTCAAAAGTAGTCAGGAGTTGTATGGACAGGAATATGTGTGGAGCTGCTCAATACCTCTTTGCCTGTTAGATACATATACTCATCTCTGTAGTAACTGGGAGCCATGGAGGATGATTCCTTTTTTGAACAGCATCACATAGAGCACAGGAGAATGGCAGAGATTTGTAAACTCCCCAGCCTTGAGAGCTGGCATTGATAAGAATTGAGATGATATGGTGGGGTGTCTGAAAGAGCCAGATGAGATGCCTGCCTTCTGAAAATCTAAACAGTGAAAGAGAATGTGGTTGGAGAGTAGACCAACCACATAGATATGGGATATGGGATGCATTACCCGAAGTTTGCTCACAGTACTGGTCAGCTAAGTAGTTAGAAACCTTCTGGCTGGCCTGTTTTGCTTGTTTGTACCCACATTATGTGTGTGATAGAAGTTAAAATAGGTAAGTAATGACTGTGTCAGCTGATATAGTGCTAAGCTAGACTGCTAGCCTGACTTAAGTAAACAACTGGGAGTGTTTATACCTTAGATGGAATTACCTCTTGTATAGTAAGATTAATAATTATGTACCTCCTCAGAACCTAAAACTGAAGCCTTAAGCACATTTCAAAACATGCCCATCCTTGGGGGTTAAGAATGTAATTCAGTGGTACAACAGTCACCTAACATGCAAGAAGCCGCAGATTTAATCCACCAGTACTATTAAATAAATAGACAAACAAACAAATAAACAAAAGCTTATCTTTAAAGTCATATAGTGGCCGTACTTTGCTTGGAGACAGGAAATGCTTAAAGTTAGAACTGGTCTTACTAATCTTGTAGTGACTCACAGAATTTGGTCCATTATAATTAGATATGTACTGAGTAGAAGGTCAGCCTCAGGAGATCTTGTACTCTGTTGAGATGTGCATAAAGTGGATTTGTTGTCCAGTTTCTTAGAAGATTCTGAGGTTGTTTCTGTCACTACAATGATGGGGCGTGGCCAGATACTGCTCAAAGAAGATTTCAGTGTGTTTATATAAACCCTAAGTACCATTTCATGTTTCCTTGAAATACCTTAAGAATTCAACTTCACCCTTAGTGCCCTTACTTTGAAAGCAGCTGACTCCGCATATCCCCATATTCAGGGGATTCACATGCCAGGTTCAACCAATAAGATGCTAAGCATATTTTTAAAAAAACTGCACCTGTGCTGAACATGTATAGACTTTTCTTTTGTCATTGTTTCCTAACTGATATCCTATAATAACTATTCCCACATTATCTTTTCATTGTATTAAGTATGATAAGAAAGCCAGCAAGATTTTATAGCTCCTAGGAGAATTGGCCTATGTTATACGCAAATACTACAGTTTGTGTAAGGGAGTTGAACTCCCAAGGAGTTCTGGGTATCCTTGGGAGTCCTTAAAACAATTCCTTATGGATCTGAGAGCTGACTAAGCTTTTCTTTATTGTAGATCCGTCTACAGAGTTTAGTTTGCAATGATTCACTGGTTTCTGTATCATCTATCTATGTAGCCACACATCTATCTTTTTGTCTATCACCAGTCAATGTAACAATCATCTGTTTATTCATCAACTCTTCCATCTTTCTACTAAGTCATCTTTTGTCTTTCATATTTGAATGTGGTACCTTGAGTGAAATGATAAGCTTTTCCAGTTGCTATGCAGGCTCATGGTTTATTGGTTAGTTGGAGTAATGGAGTCTAGGAGTCTCCATCATTATACTTAGGTTTGATTCTCTAAAAGAGTCCTAATTCTTAACTCTTTGCTGGTCATGAGATAAACCAATGTGGAAAAGTCTTACCTTAGAACAGAGAAAAATAAGGAACCTGAGATCTGATAATTCTCCCGTTACAGTGACATATTTACAAAACTCCCTGAGATACATTTTCTTCAGCCTGTGTTATTAATAGGAAAAAAGACAAAAGGTCTCACTTTATTAAAAAAAAAAAAAAGAACCAGCCATAACACTCTTATTCACAGCATGCATGCCCTTTCAGAGGAAATATTTCCACTAATGAGGCTCCTTTGCGTGTCTATTAGTTATTATAAAAAAAAAACTTTCCTTTAATTAATGTGACGGTTCTTAGGCCCCCTTTGGAGATGTTCTTTTTATCCTCAGCTACAGAAAAGAGATGAGAGGGAGACATTACATCGGATGAACTTTTCTGTGTTTGATGCAACAATGGACACTTTCTTCTTTCTTTCTCTCCTTGAGTCTTTGAAAGGAGCAGCTCAAGGGATAAAGAGAATATTTAGGTAAAAAGTAATCATAGCCAATGAACAAAATGGGTATTTGTACATGAAGTTGCACAGGAATCAGCACACACAGTTGACTGGGAGCCACTCTCTATTTCTCTTTCAAATCCTTATATGTAACAGAATGGGTTTTCTTCTGACTTCATCCTTCATTAGCATGGGGGAATCATTTAGGAAAGAAGGGAGTTCCAGGAGGGCTAGTACTAGGGAAGGGACACTGCAGATAAAGGAAAAATCTAGAAGCCTAATCCCATTGCTTGTTAAGAGGACAAAGGTTTGTCCTCAAGATCTGTCAATAGAGAGGTTGTTAATTTGAATAACCCGAGGAAGGTCATATGCCCAACTGGAATCCAAAGACTGTATCGTAGTGGTAAACGTCTAGGACACTACACATTCAAGTAGGGATATCTTTTTCAAAGGAAGGTGGAAGGAAAGAGGGAGAAGGCAGAGCTGGAAGGGTAAGGTTGCAATCCAATCACTGTAAGAACTGCCAGGCAGACTGAAGTGCACAGAGTAAAAAGGAACAGCCCAGGTAGGTTACAGAAAAAAAAGCAAAACAGAGCAATCTATTTCTCAGAGGAGATATATGCTCTCAGACATGACTGTAGAGTTTATCATTTGCCATGTTTTACTTTCCGATATACTCAGTTGGCCACCAGGAGACACTGCTGGTGGGTACATGTAAAGTGCTGATAAGTTATTCAGATACCATTTTGACATTTAATGCCCTAACACAAAGAACACGTCATTATTACTTCCTGATTAGAAGAACTTCTGCCTAATCTTAGGTAGATCTAATAGGTGCTGGAGCATTTTCATAACTTAAGAGTTCTGGAATAATATACCTTGTTATTATATATTGCCTACTGTGTTACTGAACCTGATCAAGTGCTGTGCCAGGCTACCCTGAATGTAGGACCCAATATGTAGGCAGCTGTTGATAATGGAATAGCAGGGAACAAATACCTCAACCACAAATGACCCAAGATGGGAAACAAAGAGTAACTACAGGGTACCGGTGACCTTGCTCTGAGTGACTGTGACAGGGGAAGGGCTCCATACCACTCATTTTGAAACACAAGGACTTGTGCCTGATTTCCATGTGATATTGTTTTGTGTTTAAACATGACCATCAATCTAGGAACAAAACACAAGTTTGACTCAGCAATTCAGTGTCTGATTTTCAGTTTAAAGAAACAATTACACATGTTTACAAAGATGATGACATGTTTATGAAGTTAAAAGCTTGAAACCACCTAACTTCCCATTAATAGGTTAACAGTTAAATACATGACATACATACATTTGGAAAACACCATGTAGCAGTTTCTATAACAACAACAACAACATCAACAACAAAAACAGTTTTGGTTTGAACTTTGCGTCCTGCCTCAGTCTTCCAAGGGCTAGGACTGTAGGTGTGGGCCACAGCTTTTAGTGATTTAAGATATACTACTAAAAGGAAAAACGAAAAGGGAACTTTGAAAGTTAGTATATACAATATGAAAATTTTGGGCTAAAAATTTTCTCTTACACACACACACACACACACACACACACACACACACCTCTTTTCAATATGCAACACAGATCTAAGTTGACATAGTAAAATGCTGGGTGGCTCTGTGAAACCTCCAACTCTTGCCTTGGAAGGACAGCACTGAGACTGAAGGATATGATAGACAACATAAAAATGCTGTCATTATCTATATTTCTAGCATGAATGTATTCATGTGATACTTGTGTAATTAAAAAAAATGTATTTTCTACTTCCAAGGAAGGGGAAGTACAGTGTAGTGCTATAAAAAGGGGGGAAGTAGGATAGGAGCCCAGACGTGATGGTTAATCAATGGCTCTTGTGAACAGCTTTGGAATGGAATTCTAGATTTTCTTGGTAAAAATTGGCTCTATCTACTCCCCAGTTTCAGGCCTAAAGTCCTAGGGGACTTTAAGGTCACCTATTCAAAGAGGTAGGAGGTGACACAGCAGCAGTAAGGGCCATTAAGGGAAAACTAATTTCTTCTGGTCAAAACTATGGAATTGCTAGACCAGGTGGAGACCTGACCTTCCAAACCACCCAAAAGATAAAAGATTAGAAAGGGGAGAGGGTTAGGAGACAGGATAAAGAAGGGAATATGGGGAGGGACAACTAATGCTAACAGTGCATTGAAAGGATATATAGAAACCTACTTCTTTGGAAGCTTCCTAAAAATATAAATACATATAACAGTGTAAAAGGAGTCATAATGGGGGATACAATGCCTCAACTGGACATCATAGACCACCAAGTAAAACCTCCAGCGCCAGGAATGGCTCACATCTTTTTGACCTCCACCTCTCCTACCCCCAAGGCTATTGGTTACTCTTGGCAACCTGATAGTAAGTTCCTGTTGCTGAGGATACAACTTACATCACAGAACATGGAGAGATCGGACTGGTGCCTAACTAGAAACTTCACCAAGAAATGATCAGGGGAAAAACATATTTTATAAAAATCAACTTGAACTAAGAACTTCAGGACAAGATTTCACAGTTTTGTCAGAGAAGCAGATATCTGTGTATAGCTGGCCTCCAGAGACATACCCCGACTCACAGAATTTGCCTGTTAGAACTTAGCAAGTGATGTTCAAATATTGCTAAAAATATCCAGCCTTCCTGGAAAAGAGTGAAGAGAATGAGAGAGGGAAGACCAAGGTGGGGGAGGGGCAGAAAGGAATGATCAGAAGAGATTAATGCAGAGAACTAACTGTGAAAACAGCCAAAATGATAGCCAACCTGTCAACAATACCACTGAAGCAGAGATAATGGAGTGACACTCAATTTTAGGAGATGCTTATTTACAACTCAACCATCACTAACCCACCAAGTTATCAATTAAACTGACTATTGAATGAAAGTCTGATGGTTATTCTCAATATTAATGAATGTTACCTAAGAGCAATAGATGCAGGGAATCTGGGAGAAAGGGACCCAATGCTGAGCAGCCAAAGGGGAAGCTGGGGGTATGACTGAAAGGGAGGAGGTGTGAGCCGGTCCAGAGAGTGGCCAAGCAGAGCAAAGCCACAGGGGGACTTCTCCCAGAGGGACCCAATTAAAGAAAACGGTGGGTAGTTTATCAGATGTGTTGACCATACTGAGAGGGGATTTAGAAAGTTATTAGGCCGTCTAGGAGAAAATTAGACATAGAAACATAAGAAATTGAGAAAAATGAAAACATAAAGTCATTATTACCAAGGGAACGCAAAAGCTGCTTGAGAAAAGAGAAGCAAATGGTATAAGCGGTTCAGCTGTGGGTGATACTTAAATATCTTCAATTATAGAAACACTGAGTAGTGATTTAGCCTCATACTCAAGAACTGAAAGAAACTGTGTGTGTGTGTGTGTGTGTGTGTGTGTATGTGTGTCTGTGGTTACATTTTAAAAAGTTAAATTCTCAAAGAAACCAAGTTGGTTATAGCCACAATTTCCTGATGACAATTAGGGTTACCCAACTAGGGTTAGGGTTAGTAATGAGGACAGGAGATTAAAAACTAGACCAGCAGCTCAGGGTAAGGACCCTATAAGCAGTAGTTTCAGAACTGTCCTTGGTTCTCTGGCCAGAAACGCTAGAAAGGTGCATAGTTTCCTATCTACCTCGCCGCTAAGCACCTGGAGGCTGGGAACTAACTAAAGTCCAGCCTAGACATGATGATTAATCAGTCCCTCTTGTGAACAGCTTTGAAATGGATCTCTAGATTTTCTTAGTAAAAACTGGCTCTATCTACTCCCCAGTTTCAGGCCTAAAGTCCTAGGGGACTTTAAGGTCACCTATTCAAAGAGGTGGGAGGTGACACAGCAGCAGTAAGGGCCATTAAGAGAAAATTAGTTTCTTCTGGTCAAAACAATGGAATTGTTAGACTAGGTGGAGACCTGATCTGCCAAACTACCCAAAGGATAAAAGACTTCATCCAACCAGGCTGTTCAATTACCTAGCTGAAGGAGCCCCTTTCAGAAAGGCAGGCTCAGGTTGAGCCATGTTAAAGAGATAGATGCAATACTTATGCCAATAGTGGGATAATACATTTTTCTTCCCCAGAGTTCCTGTCTCTAGTAGAGTACTTACAAATTTAGCTATGCAGAACAACCTTCTTCCTCCCTCCCTCCCTCCCTCCCTCCCTCCCTCCCCTCCTTCTTTCCTTCCTCCACCCCCTCTTCTTTCTGTCTTTTCTGTTCGTCCTGTCTGTCTGTCTGTCTCTCTGTCTGTCATTTTCAGATACTAGCTGAACCTAAGAATGCTTTTTGCTGGTCCTTTGAGCTTTCTTCATCTTTCTCTGAAGCCTCTCTCTCAGCTACATGGCTGTTTGTGTGAGCTGTGACTGACCTCAATGCTTGAGTATTATATTTTCCTTCACTTCCTCATTCTTCTCAGCAACTGTTGAGATTCATAGCTTGCCTGCCCTGAGGTTTTTCCTTTTAATGTCTAGTAAAAAAAAAAAAAAGTCCTCCTTGAATAAATTTTGAATTTGTTTGACAAAAACAAAACAAAAAAGCAAAAACAACCCCCCCCCCCCAACTAACCAATCAACCAACGAAACCAAAACCACTCTTAAGACAATAGGAGAAAGTTCATACGCGCAACATTTGAAATAGAATGAATCGATACCTTTTGACATGGATCTATCATTTGAAAATGTAGAGCACAGGAATTGTTAATAAAATTGTTAATAAACTGAGAAGTGAGGCTTAGGAGTGCTGGAGTAAAATGTTGCTGTCATTAACGTTTAAAACCTGCATTTGATTTTTAAAACTGTAAACTATTATTTTGGTAAAATCACAATGAAAGATAAATCATCTATTCCTAACTCAACATGATTTTTTATGACATTTAAAGTTATTGAAGGAGAATCATGAATAAAAGTGCTCAGAGTTACATTTCAGAAGTCAGTGCTAGTCACTATAGAGTTAAATGCCAGGTGACAGAATATCACCAATCATTGATGTCACCTTTTAAACTCATAGCCTATCATCATCTCACGTACTGCCCACATCCATCTTCAACATGGGTACCACAATTACTAAGTGTAGCTTACAGATAAGAGTGTGAAAAATGAAATTGCCACTGAGTGGAGGTATGAACCTGAGATTAAGATCAGAATTTAGGTCCACATTACCACCACTACCCTGCCTTGATAGACAACTACTCTCATCCTTAGTCAGGAACACTTCTCTTTGCAGGGAGTGGTGATTAACATGGAGATGTGTGTTCTGTTCAAGGTGCTGAGAACAATTGATGGATATGTGTCCTGCTCTAAGTAGGACGTTTAAGGCGCTACCTCTAAGACTCAGAGAACATCAAGGAAGAGGAATCAGAAAGACTCTAAGAGCCAGATGATATTGAGAAGGCTTATGAAATACTGTCTTCAGGGCATGACACAGGCACTACCAACATGATCTCACAGCAATTGTAGCAGCCTACACTGGGCCTGTACAAGACTGGACCTGTCAACAGTCAATCAGGGATCAAGGAGGGTCTCACTGGGTCCTATCTCTTCTTGGTGAACTACTGTTTACTGATAGAGTTGAGTGTATGGGGATTCCTTCTAGGCTCTGCCCTACAGTTACCTGGCAATAGCCAGCTATGCCTGGCTTACTATAAAAGGGGCTGTTTGCCTCCTCCTTGCTCTTTTACTCTCTTACTTTCTGCATCTTCTCTCCCTGACCCATTTCTCCCTCTGTCCCCTCTCCCTATCCCCCCTCTACATGTTTTTGTTTTTGGTCTCTCTCTCTCTCTCTATTTCTATCTCTGTGTGTGTGTGTGAGTATACACATACTTCCTTCCCAACTCCACTTTTTGTGCCCTAAATAAACTCTATTCCATACTATATTGGTCATACGGCTGGCACATCAAGGGGAAGGAATGCTTCAACAGGGGCCTGCCAAGGCACCCCTCCCACCTCCATACCTGCCTCTATAAAACGTATCCTTGGCTCTTTCTTTTTTATAAAACACAACATTGGTTGCCTTGCCCACTGCCAGGACCTGGCCTAAACTGTGGGCGAGCAGAGGACATCCTGAGAATTCAATGTCTCATATTGCCTAAGATGAAGTGAGTCATTTCTCTCACGTTCCTATTCCACAGGAAAAAGCTTCTCATCTTCTGGGCCTGATGGCCAGACTGACTCTGCCTGAGTTGCGGATGCAGCCCACTGGGACCTGGGAACTGTTCAGGTAGTGGACTATGTAGATCAACCTCTGTCATCTTAATTCATACATGATTCCTGGATTATAATTTATTCTTCCCAGATTTTTGACTACATTGATGGCTAAGGTAACTATAGTTTGACGGCTAAAAAACAGATCTAGCAGAGATAAACAAATAATCAACCTGGTGAACAGGAAGCCCACAGAATGGAAGAGAATCTTTACCAACTATACATCTGACAGAGGATTAATATCCATAATATATAAAGAACTCAAAAATCAGAGAGTCAAAAAAGTAACCCCTTCAAAAATGGATCGGTGACCTGAACAGAGTTATCAAAACAAGAAAAAATGTTTAAGAAACATCTCAAAAGATATTTATTGCCCCTAGCAATTATGGACATGAAAATTAAAAACAACTTTGAGATTTCATCTTACCCCAGTAGAAACGGGTAAGGACAACCAAACAACTGATCCCAAGTGCTGTGGGAGTTGGGAGATACAAGAAGAGGGGCCTCATGCATTGTTAGTGAAACTGCACACTTGCCCAGCCACTCTGGAAATCAGTGTGGAGAATTCTCAAAAAGGTAAACATAAACCTACCATATGAGACAGCTGTAACACTCCTTGACATATACCCAAAGGACTTGGCATCCTACTTTACGGATACTTGCTCAGCCATGCTTGTTGCTGTTTTAGTCATAATAGCTAGGAAATAGAAATAACCTAAATGTCCTCCAACTGATGAATAGATAAAAAAAATTTGGTGCGAGCGCACACAAACACACACACACACACACACACACACACACACACACAGTACATAAAATGCTAGTCATCTGTAAAGTAAAATGAAATCATGAACTGTGCAGGTAGGTCTGTGGATAGAACTAGAAAAGGTCATCTTACTGAGTGAGGTAACTCAGACCCAGAAAAGACAAATGTCACACATCCTCTCTCATTGGAGGTTCCTAGGTCCAAATCTTCAGATATGAGTGCATATCACAATGTCACAACAGAAACCAGGAAAGTAAAAGGGGACCATTACCAGGGTTGGAAGTGTGAGAGCAACAGAGGAGGACAGGTATGTATGAGAATGATTGGGGAAATGGAAAAATGTGGAGGGATCTAGTTATGGAGGGAGATAAATACAGAAGGAGAGAGGAGGGTAAAATAAAATCAAGAATGTTTGAAAAAATTAAAAGGAATCATGCTATTAACTATCTACCTAAAACAACATATAATACAAAATAAGTCAGATTATAAATATATGCATTTAGTTTAAATAAAAATTTCCCATTTGGGCTGACAATACTTCCCCCGAGAGCTAAAGATCATTTAACAAAAACACCAGCACCAGGCTGAGAAGCCCTCTTTTGACTTATAGTCTATTGTTATTGCCCTTGTTTACGTGTCAGAAGTGGAAGGTAAGTCCCTGTTTTTGCCAACATCATGCACTTCAGATGCAAGGCCCAGAGGAGCCTCAGCTAGAACTGATTTGAAAGCTCTCTTCCCAAGGCTTATCAGAAAGTGCCATGTAAGCTTACAAAGAAGGAAAGCAACCACCAATTCTTCCCAGCTATGAAGCCTATGAACCATAACAATGAGTAGTTTGGCCCGATAATCCTAAGAATGCAGTAGTGGGACACACACCTTAGTGGTAACTAGCAGCTCTCTAATTTTACTTAAGACTGCGTCAACAAGAGGGAAATCATGCTTGTGACTGGAAAGCTACACAACTACCCAGAACTACTGAAGTCATAGATTTTGAGAAGAGCATACAATCACCATTTTACTAAATCAGCATTATCCTTAGCTATATTTTAAATACTTACGTGCATACCCACAGATAAATGTAGACCTCATCCTTCATCGAGGTAAACACTTTGCAATAGACAGAGACCAAAACAACAAACCACAACCAATCAAAATTCACAATTGTAGAGCCCCTGTTCCAAACGATATATCTGCAAAACAACTCCTGCTTCTAAGGCCCAGGGATCACTGCACAAGAAGGGTCAGGATGTTTGTAATAGCTGAAAGATCAAGGAGTTTGCTGTGAGTTTGTGTCTCCTAGGACTGTCAGAAGCCCACATCTATAAAGTCTCACCAACATGACTGTATATTTGAAAGGAACAAGGACAGTAACAACACACATGCTAAAGGGATAGTGGAAAGCCCATGAGATAGTGGAAACCCTACACAAAGATTAAGAGACAGCTAAAGAGTGCTGACAACTGGAGAAAGAGTTCTGAGGCAAACAGCTGAAGAAAGAATCTTTCTGAGGCAAGACAGCATCAATTGATTATCAATACCAAATGCTCAGCCTGAAAATACATACATACCAGTAACACTATATATACTGGACAGGTTGTATTTATGTGTTTAGGAATGTACATGTATATACACATATACATATGTATCCAACAGCTATCAATATAAAAAGGCTATGAATTTGAGAGAGACCAAGGAGGGATATATGAGAGTATTTGGAGGGAGAAAGGAGGGGGCAATATGATGTAATTATATTATAATATCAAAAGTCAAACAAACAAAAATCAGATAATGAGTGGGTCACAGAGCAAGGTGAAAAGAATGAATGTGGGACAGGGCCTTGAAGGGATGAGGGGGTGATGACAGGGTGAGAAGGAGTCAGGGGGAGAGGGACAGTAAGCAGAATGTAGTGTATATATACACAAAGCCACCCAATAACAAATGTAAACCATTAAAAAGAGAAAATCTGAATTTATCCGTTACTCAGAATCTTCCCCATAAGTCTTTCGAAGCTCAAGAAAGTTCTGCAGGTCACAGAACTTCAGAGAGGAACTAGAGAGCCCTGGATGCCCTCTTTCTTCATAGATGAGGTAGCTTGAGAAAGCCAGCAGACTTCAAGTTTCCTTCGCACTTCAAAGAAAATTTAAGTTCCGTGTAATTTGTTATTTGATTTAAATAAAAAATATTTAAGGTTCTTTAATACTCATTTCTACACATTTTTAGTGAGGTTAATTTTAGATTTGTCAGCATACACGTTAAAATGCTGTCCTGAATTTCTGTGCACAGCAGTGAAACTTAACAGTTGTTAGTGACTTTCCCTGTCTATGTTTGGTGGCCAAGGTAGCAGAAGCTCAGTTGGTGTCATTCATTAGTTCACAAATGAGTACACTGAGGATCATGAAAGCAAAGTGAATTTCTGGAGATCACACAGATGTTAAGTGACAGAGTTGTGGTAAAAACTCCCAAATCTTGACTCCCTTCTATTCTCCTTACACAGCATACATTGTCCTTCACTGCTGACATCATATCTAAGTAAAAAAAAGCTCACTCTCAGCAACAAAGTCTTCCACATTCCTACCAGGATAGCTCATTAAGCTCCACTTACAGCACTCCACTGTTTTCCAAATCCTAAGTGCCCAAATCTACATTCTTCCAAACAAAAGCATGGTCAGGCAATACCCCAGTCCCTTAGAGTTTTACTGCTGTGAGCAGACGCCATGACCAATGGAACTCCTATAAGGACAACATTTAATTGGGGCTGGCTTACAGGTTCAGGGGTTCAGTCCATTATCATCAAGATGGGAGCATGGCAGCATCCAGGCAGGCATTGGGCAGGAGTTGCTGAGAGTTTCAAATTTTCATCTGAAGACCACTAGGAGAAGACTGGCTCCCACGTGGTTAGGAGGAGGGTCTCATTGCCTACCCTCACAATGACACACTTCCTGAATCAAGGCCACACCTACTCCAAAAAGGCCACACCTCCTAATAGTACCACTTCCTGGGCTAAGCATATTCAAACCACCTCAGTGGGCATTTGGGGGGCATTCAACATTCAAACTACAGCAATCTCTAATTCTTATAGTCCCTATATTATACAGACTAAAACTGGTTATAGGTTAAATATAAACAACACCACAGAAACCTCAATAACCAAACCAAACATCCAAATAAAGACAGCATTCAGCTGTAGACAACTGGAGTACAGTGTCCAGTCTGTCTCCTCACTTTGGCTTCTTCTAAGCTATGACTCATTTTTCATCATTCATCCATACCCTATCCCCTGGGCAGGAAATTAATTTATGACTATTTATTATTGCATTCAGTACATATGTCAAAAATTAGTGACTTAATAATCTTATTTGGATTAAGAGCTTTTAGGTCCAGCATTCAGAAAGTATGTGACTGAGTGGTTGATCGGTTGATCCCATCATTGAGGCCAACCTCCTGCATGATGGCTTCTGCATACAAGTGTCTTCTATCTGGGTGTTTCTTGCCCTTGATCATCTCATGACACGCCAGCCTCTCTACCTGATTTGCACTACATTCTCATTGTGGCCTACATTTCCTATATGGCATTATGTCAGAGGAAGGATGACAAGCTACAAGGTCAGGTAGTAGGTGTATCCATAATTGACAAAGCATCATACATACCAGTCAGTAAAATGTCATTGTGAGTGGAGAAGTAAACTCTACCATTCTTTCAATTCTGGGGATAAAACTCAGAACCTTTCACATGTCAGGGAAACACTCTATTATTGAGGTACATTTCTAGCCCTCTAGCTTATGTTTGTTAGAGAAGGGACAAGGTCATGCTGTTGAAGAGAACATGTCCTAGGAAGTGTGGTTCTAGCTATCTTAGGATCTTAGGGAAATATAAGAATGTAAGTGCTATATTTAATGCAAATACCCTTTTACTTTCTCTCTAACCATAGACTACACAGTTGTAACTATTGTCAATATAATTATAATCCAACAGTTAAGTTTATAGAAACATTTTAATCCCAAGAAATCACCAAGAGGAACACATATTCTGACTCACATTCTTATTATTTTGAATTTAAGAGACATTGTGTGAAAAACTTATACTGCTTCCAGTATTTAGTTTACATGTTCTTTCTGACCACAGGGAGACCTTCATGTCTCATCTCCTTAACGATAAGATGCTCATGCTGCCAATTTATGAGTCTAGGAGAGTGATACGTACTGTTTCCAAACTAGGGCGGGTTGAGATTATGTGTCTCATTCTCCTCCCTGGAAGCCACATGTTAGGATGGTGTCATGCCATAATGATCATACGTTCAACAACACCAGTCACTGGAAGATCATGCTGATTAGAATCTCTGTGAACTCGGTAGAACTGGTACCGTTCTTCACTGTCAACCTGACTGTGTTTAGAGTCACCTATGAGAAATATCTCTGAGTGTATCTATGTGGGTGTTTCTAGAGGAATAATGACTCACTCCAAAGTCAGGAGCTATCACCTCATAGACAGAGGCTCTGGACCAACAAATAAGGATTAAAAAGGAGACGGTGAGCTGAGCAATAGCACTTCTTCTTTTTCTCTTCTCACACTGAATACAGTGTAAATAGGTGCCTCGCAATCCCATTACTATGTCTTCCCTGCCAGGATGGGCTGTACTCTTAAACCATGAGCCAAAATACTTTCTCTCCCCCACTCTGTAAGAGGTTTTGTTAGGCCTTCTGGCACAATGAAAATAAATGTAACTAATATAATGAGTAAGAAAGAGACATTTATATATTAGACTGGTAGGATATGAGATTAAATCCTCATTATTGAAAAATAATGTAATTTACCATGGCAATATTTTTTATCATTCACATACTCCGACTGAAGTTCAAGGATCCCAATGTAGTTCAATGTGAGGAACATTGTTTTAAATTTGTACTAAAAGATTTCCAGAGGTATAGGCAGGCCAGCAGAATAAGTAGAGAATTAGATAGAGAGCATACAAAAGAAATAGCTGACAGTATCACCTTTCCCCTCTTGATGAAGTTTAAAACAATGAAGCTCTAAGCTAATGAGTACTTTCAAAGTGAAGTCACTCTTCTGACTTTCAAGTCTCGGGCACCTATTTTCAGGTATCATTGTGATGTCGTGGTCAGACGTGAAAATTACGGCACTTTATTTCCAGACATTCTGACTTTCATTGTTAGGGAATCTTAGAGATGGCAAGATGGGGATAATTAGTGAAGGCTAAGTAACTTGCTCATGTCACATGAATACATTTTGCAATAGTTTTTTTGAGTGCACCTATTTAAGACAAATGATAGGTCACATCTTAGTTGCAGAAAATTTAATCCTCAATAGAATTAGTCTATTTCCCAGACATCTTGACTTATTCATTTAAATGAAATCTTTTTATTAAGTTTTAGAAAAAATGATTTGGCACACACTTAAGAGCCACCTGGTACTCTCATGATGAGCAATTACCCATTGCTATAGGGTCTCTGATTAAAAATTTTCATGATTCAACACCAGACGGTTGCAGGTGGGTGAGCAAGTTATCAACTAAATTCAAAGTGCCTCAAAGGACCAGACTAAAAACTGGTTGGTCTGGTGATTTCTGTCATGTGGATGACTGAATCAGATGGCTCCATGGCAAACAATCTGATTTCTCTGAGAGCAACACACACAAACAAATCAACCAGATTCAAAGTGATGAAGTTAAGCCACACACACAATCCACAAATAGCTGCCTTGGTGAGACTGTTCCTCATTTTCCCTGTTTGATGCTTTAGGGACTTCCAGTGTTTTGAATTTCCATTTCCCTTTAATATGGTGCCAGCTTGAGATATTTCTTCAAGTCTATATTAATAGATTTCTATCATCGTGGATGGAAGGCTCTGAGCTCTATCATATTTGTCTGTCCTCGTTTAGCTTTTCCTAAGAACTAGCTGAAGTCATCATCACTACTGACCAAAGTCACAGATGCCAGGGAATGGGAAGGAGATTGTATTAGGATTCAGTGAAATCTCAACAGATTAGAATGCATTCTCACATGATGAAAACCTCAAGTTAATAAAAGTCCCTTGTTTAAAATAAACATGCCAATGCTCCATGAGTGGAGTGATTCTTAGTGAGTATAAGAAGGACCTAGAAGGTCATTGCAGGTGCAGTATTAGTCAGTAGTAAGAGTTATGGCTTTCACAAAAGGCTAAAATGATCCTAGTATGTATTAAGAGAAGAATGGTTTTGAAAATATGGGAAGATGTGGGCAGTGTCCTAAGGCATTATTGAAGTGTGGCTAGATGATTCATGTAGCTCTCAACAAAGGTTCTGAGAGGTGGTCTGGGAACACTTGAGAAATGGGCACCAAGATTAATTAAGACACTAGGAAGGAATTAAGAATGTTTGCTTTATGGAAGTCCAGCATGTATGATGTCAACTTTCAAAAGTTGAAAGGGTATTCAGGTAGAATGTGAAATTGTTGGCTCCAGGAAGCAGAACCTGGATTGTGGACAAAGACTGTAGGGTGGCTTTGTGGTTATTTTAAAGAAGAGATTTTCTTTTGTTTATTTGTGTGTCTTTTTTCTTTTCATATCTTTCTCTTTTTATTACTGCACTTTCCCTTTGGGGATTTGTTTTCTTAATTATTTTATTTAATTAATTATTTTTGCCAGGCAGTGGTAGTGTATGCCTTTAATCCCAGCACTCAGGAGGCAGAAGCAGGGAGATCTCTGAGTTAGAGGCTAGCCTGGTCTACAGAGCAAGTCCTAGGACAGCCAAGGCTACACAAAGACACCCCTCTCAAGCAACAACAACAACAGCAACAACAATAACAACAACCCCAAAACAAGTTTCAAATTTTCTTCTTTTTATTGGGTCTTTGAGAATTTGTCCAGTGTATTTTGATTACATCACTTCCCCCATTCCACCTAGCTCCACCCTTCTTCTCCACCCACCCAACTTTGCATCCTTTATGCACATATGTGTTTACATATATGTACACATATATGTATATATATATGTAAACATTAAGTGCAGCTGGTGCTGCCCATATTACTCTTGGATGTGTGCACATCCATTGGAGTGTGGTCAGTGCACTAGGAGATGTATCCTTAAAGAAACCTGACTCTATCAACAGCTAACAATTGCTAATAGCTCCCTAGATGGGGTGGGAGATGACAGTATGCTCAACTCCCCTTCCCATGCTGGGACTTTTTCTGGCTTGAGCTTGTGTAGAGCTTGTACATACTGTCAGAATTTCTGTGAATTCATATGTACATCTGCCATGCCCTGTACAGAAAATAGTTTTCTTGTAGCTATCCACCACCTCTGGCTCTTTTAATTTTTCCATCCCCACTAATACAAAGATTCGTGAGCCAAGGAGGAGTGAGTATAACACATATATCCTGTTTAGGGCTGAACATTCCACAGTTCTAATTTTTGTGTCTTGACACATTGTAGGTCTCTGTGTTGATCTCCATTTACTGTGGAAAGAAGCTTCTCTGATGAGGGTTAAAAGCTGCACTAATCTATAACCATAACAATAAATCATTTAGAGTCAGTTTAATACTATTCCCGTTTAGCAAAATATTTGTAGTAGGTTCTGCCCTAGGCCTTTAATCTCTGTAGCAACAGGGTTTTGGTCCTAATATTGGTGCTAGATACAATTTTCAACTTGTGGAGTGGGCTTTAGATTCAACCATAAACTGGTTGGTTACTCTAATGATATTATTGCAACTATTACACTAGTGGTCATGTCTTGCCAGACAGTCAATATTGTAGCTTACAGGGTTCACCTTCAGATAAGTCTTGTGATTACTTTCTTTAAGCATGCATAGCACCTTCCAGTACCATGAAAGCTAGCCAGTATCAATGAAATGTCCAGCTTGATTTCTTTGTATTCTTTGGCTCAAGCTTGTAGTGTCTTCAGATTTACAGTTTACTGTCAAGTTCTGGAGGGGAAGATTGAGGACTGGCAATAGTCTGCAAAGTTTGAGGGGGTCTATGGGACCTCACTGGCTAAAAGCTCCAAAGGAAAACCCATTCTTGGCACTGAATTTTTTATTTGTTAGCCTGCCGTATTTAGTAGGGCCATTGACACCCCATTATAAGGCAACTCTTTAGACATTATTTTTATATATGTTAATGTGTGTATTTTACAAAGTTTCTATAGAAGTAGGCTTCCATGCCGGACTGGCTTAAACTTGTGGAAATCCTCTTGCATTAACTTTCTGAGTGCTGGGATCACAGGCATGTACTGCTGTGTCTAGTTCTACTCATAGTTAAGGCATGCCTGGAACTCATCCTGTAGCCCAGGCTGGCCTTTCACTTATACAGTCATCCTGTCTGTACTTTCTTTGTTCTTGGTTCTATAATCATAGGCATGCTTTATAACACTTGGATATATTCATAAGGTTTTTTTTTTTTAAAAAAAACAGGCTTTTGTGTGGACCATCTTATCAAATGATAAAGACAAGGATTAGCAGTAAGATGTGTTGCTGGATATGGGCCCATAGAACCTTGGGAAATTATAAAGCAAGGATTGCAACATAGTGTTCTATAGGTTTATAGTTGTTTTTTCTCTTGATAGCTTAGCTTAGTGTCATGAGTATGTAATATCAGAATCATAGATGGGCATGTTAGTCTTTCTACAATGTCCAGATTTATTGTGAAACAAGTTATATGGTTTTGTTAGCTCCAATTTGCTAAGTAGTCCCAATTTCTCCGGATAGCTGCATGTAAGCAAGCACATGTTCTTTCATTTTGATTTAATTACTAACATTAATTCTCAGATCACATGTTTTATATCATACAGTTGATATGTTGGTATCTTAGTTGGGGTTTCTATTGCTGCAACTCATGACCATAAAGCAAGCTGGAGAGGAGAGGGTTTATACAGCTTTCACTTACATATTGCTGTTCATCATCAAAGAAAATCAGGACAGGAGCTCAAACAGGGCAGGATCCTGGAGGCAGGAGCTGATGCAGAGGCTATAGAGGCAATCTGCTTCACCTGGCTTGCTCAGGATTACCAGGCCAGGGATGGCCCCTCCCACAATTGAGAAAATTCCTTACAGCTGGATCTCATGGAGGTGTTTTTTCAACTGAAGTTCCTTTCTTTTTGTTGATGTGAGCTTGTTTCAAGTTGACACACAAATCCAGCTAGTATAGTTGGTATGCCAGTAAATGAGTGTGTGTGTGTGTGTGTGTGTGTATGTGTGGTGTGGTGTGTGTGATTTTTTTTTTGAGACAGGATCTCATTATGTACCCCAGGTTGGTCTTAAGTCCCAACTCCCCTGCCTCAGTGTACCAAGTAGTAAGTGGCACTAAGTACCACTGCTTTTAGCTAATCTCCAATATAAACTTTTTTAAAAATCAAAGATTTCCCACAATAGGAATTTTCTTTAAAAATTAGTAGAAATGTCAATGGCTGCCTTCTGATTTGGGAGGTAGTGGCTGCAGAAGTGGACTTTGGCTTTTTCTGACTGTTTACTTCCTCAGATGTGGTGACTCAGCATCCTCTATTCTTTGTTCTGTTCCTAAAGAGAGGGAAGATGACTTTGTCCTGTATCCTCTTGGTTGAGGCTCAGCTTTGCTTCTGCATGGCCCACCCTAACTTGAAGCATTTCCCTGCTCTTCCTTGGTATTCTGTTTCTGATCCCTGTTGGACAAGGACTGACTGGAATGGAGATTTGCACACCATGATTATGATATTTTGACTTTGGTGTGTGTGTGTGTGTGTGTGTGTGTGTGTGTGTGTGTGTAGTGTGTGTGTGCGAACTCGAGCTCCCTGATGAGATCAACTGTGGGAAGTGGTTCTATCCTTCCACTGTGAGAGATCAATGAAGAACCTTGGATGTTGAGCTTGACTGCAAGTACCTTCACCTGCTTAGCCACCGCATCAGTCCGCAAAGATGACTTTTTTAGTTGAGGGAACCCTCTTCCCAGATATCCACCATACCAGGTAAATTCTCATACCCAATCCCAATTTATAGAGCGAAATTGAACAGTCGTTTTATTTAAATAACTGAATAACCTCTATCTCACCATCTAATGTTTTCCTTGGGTCAAGAAAAGTACACTGGGGGTGTGGTGGGGGACTCTGCTAACCTCAGGTTTGATGTTCTCTTCTAAAAGACGAGGGTACTAACGTGTAAATGGTATGTCTTCAAATCATGTCACAGTATCAGTTTGAAAATCTGCATCCCTCAGTTGAGAATAAAAATATGTGAAGGAGACTATTTGAGTTTATGTCCCAGCTTTGGCTTCAACCAGTTGGAGAATCTTTGGGTATTGTATGGAGTCAAAGCCTTAAAGACCTAAGAGGTGGTTTAGAGACTTGCTGGTCCACAGTCTTCACAGTGCAGGGATAGGATCTGAAGGTGGGAGCTAATGAGGCCTGTTTAGAGAAACAACAGCTTTTAATGTTGATGTTAGAAGGAACATCAGAGCTCTAGAAGAACCCCAGATCAGCCTCTTCCCCGAGGTCCTTTTCTACTAGCTAGACAATTGTTTGGCTTATCTCCCTAACAGTAGGCTTTGATTGCTTTGCTCTGCTTCCATTCTCCCCGATGGGCTTTCTCATGTGGATTCTCTGAGGTGTCCTTACAGCTAACACCCATTAAGAAATCCTTTAATACTTGAGATGAGTTGTTCATCTCTTTCAGGGAATGGAAAGTTGTTTTGCCTTACTTGTTTTCTCCCAGGCAATACATTTCTCTTTTTCTTTTTTCTTTTTAATTGCTAAATAGGACATACTTGCCATAGAGAAGATGGAAAACAGCCTTTTCAATCCAGATAATGGCAAACCAATTAGATAAACTCCAGCAGTGGTCTGTTATTCAGACATGAACATCCTTGTCTAGATGCTGTGTACTCCTCTGTAGGCCTGGCTTCATTCCCTTAGCCTCTCCTGAACCCACAGAACTTGAATGTGTCTGGACAGGGCATGGACTCAATTCCACTCACTTTACAAAAGATCATCAGGTCCTTTTACTGATGGAAAAGGTGGCCACAAAAAAATGTTATGGTCTACAGCAACTTAAAAACAATGGATGGGACTTAAGAAAAATTTTTCTGAGGAACCACAGATTCAAACCTACCTCTGCCCCACAAAAAGTTATTTTAGAAAATTTAGTAATGCGGTAGACTTTTATTACCAGTGTTTTATTACCGGCTTGTGTTACCAGTGATGATGATCATACCCCTTCTCTCTTCCTTGCTTCATTTCTTTGCAGCCTTCCTGGAATTCCTAGAGCACACATTGCTATTTCTAGAACACATGATGTGTCTTCAGACTCCAGGTCTCCAGACTCCAGGTTTCCTTGTTGATTCTTCTACCTGGATGCTCTATCTCCATATACACACGCAGATCTCCTCTTATCTCCTTTGACATTATTTTAAATGTCACCTTAAAGTGGTAGCTAACCCTATATGCATTTTATAAACGAGGAGCACTCTTATGTGGTGTGTTTCCTCCCTCCCACTCGGCTCTATTCATCTTTGGAATATTTTGTCTTTTTTTTAAAACCACCTCATTAGCAAGCATCCAGATAAAAGAATTACATGGAGAGTTTAATAAGCATACACAAACTACTCACTTTTAAAGCATTTAATAGGGAGATTTTTAGGTGGATGGAGATATTTCTTTTGTGTCATAGGGACTGACTGGGAAGGAACTAGGTAACAAAAGTCAGGAGATACTTGCTTTACAATTGTTCATGATTTCCCTGGGAAATTCTAATAGTTTGTTAGTTCATCTTTGAAGTCAATTTTGTGATTTAGAAAGATGATACATGGGCCCAAGCATGCTAACACATTCCAGAAGTCCCAGCATTTGGGAAGCTGAAGCAGAAGGCTAGAGTTTGAGAATAGGCTGGGGTCCATAGTGAGTTTGAGGCAAGCTTAAGCCCTACACTATACACTCTTAGATTCCTACCAATGAAATTTCCAGCTGCCAAGAGTTGTCTGGGTTTGTTCACAGCATCCCCAAGATATTCGTGGCCTTTATGAAGTTCCTTCTTTATGAAGGATAGAAGCAAGAAGGGCAGTCATCATTTATAAATGTGCTCGTGTCTAGGGAAATAACCAGGCTTACTCACTGGCAGCTTTCCCCATGCCATTCTGAAGCAGTAGTAAATGCTTCTCCCCAGTTCCCCACAAATAGTTAATTATAGTACCAATAGCGGAGCACTGAGGCAGGAAGCCAGGCACATCTGCAATGCCCAGAGGAGAGACTGGAAGTTGCTCCCAGTTGTAAAATAAAACCAGTAGATTTAGGCAGAAGAGCTTTTCCCACCAATATGGGTACAGAGAAAGGCATCTCCTTTTGATTCCCTCCCTGCCAAGTCACCATGAAAATACACCTCTTCTAAACATCTGCTGGACTCTTGACATGGCATCTTAGAAAATGAGTTTGGTTGCCAGATGGGAGATGAAGATAGGAGCTGCTCCACTTGGATCTCACAGCTTCAGCATCTGGGCTCAAAATGTAATCAAGGTCATTAGCCACAAATTTGGGATTTTTCTCTTGAGTTTAAAGTAAGCTCTGGAGGAGAGTACTAGGGATGAGGCAGGCACTGGGCTGTGTGGGGATGGCTTGGCTCTGGAAGGCATGCTAACGTTGAATAAAAGAGACTTCGTGGTGCTAGATGGGTCATTAGCCCTATATCATCCTAAGGACATTACTAAGCCTCCTCAGACCTGTCACATGTGAAAATAATGAGGTGGGAATGGGACAGAACGGGAAGTCACAGTCTGAAGTGGATCTGAGCATGCTTCCTCAAGGGAAAGGTGTGAAAGGTGCTCACTTGCAGAACATTTCTTCTGAGTTTCCATCCTTGTCAGAAGGCAATTTGAGCTAACTTGGCATGCTGGCTGTGGTGGGCACTGTGATGTGTTCCCAGATTACTTGGCAGAGCCATCTCACATCCCCAGCTGCTGAAGATGGTCCAGACTTTGCCTCTGACTCTAAATTGCCTTTGGTAGAAGGACGTGATTTGTCTAATACCAAGTACCCTTTAAGGAATACCAATCATCTGGTCAATACAGGGGCACACACGCTGCTTCTTTATCTTACGTTTGTGGTCTGAAAGGATATCCCTGCCTTCCAAATGTCCTGTAGGATTGACTGAGGTAACCTGTTACTAGGATATTAGGTTAGTGTCGCCCTTTGCTAACCCCTACCTGCCTCATTTCCCAAGAAAACTGCACAGGACTCTATTTCCCAGAATATGTTTCTAGGAAATCTGAGTGAAGTTACAATCTTTATTTACTTTTTTTCATTGAGAAATCACACCTTAAGAATCCAATCCTAGAGCATGTAAAGTGGAAATTATGCACAGTTAAAATTAACTTGAAAAATATCTTGGGGGAAGTTAGGCATAAATATTGAGACAATATTCTGTGAGTGTGGAAGTTTGGAACCTGGTCATGTCCCATTGCTCCTACGGCAGATGAAGTAAGTCAGTTTGTATTCAGGAAATACTTTGTATCTAAAATATTCTCTTCAAATGCTGTAATCTCTCATCCAGAAACTGTGAGAGCCAACAGAGTGCTTAGTTCGCTCCTTGTTCAGTTCCTGGCCATGGCAGAGCACAAAACAAACCAGCAGAGGAGTGAGTCCCTCTTCCTTTTCCCCCAAATCCTTCCATAGCTCAGCCTATTCAGTTAATATAAATTATAAAAGTCTATGGTGTATCTTAATAGTTTAATAATATTACCTACCTATAATTTAGAGTTAAATTAGCAACGAGGGCATTGTTTTAAAGAACTACAAGCTAATAATCCCTGGCCACACTCACTTAGCTTTCTATTTGAATACATCCTGCTTTGGGAACGGGTATGGAACTTTACTTCCATCTCCATCAGTTATGGTCCTGTGACTTCAGAAGCCCTTTACCCTCTCAGACTCTGTTTTGTCTAAATGCTATAATTATACAGTAAACCATCAAGGCAAAGGACACATCCAAGTTTCCTTAGGATGCTTCCTTGTCTTAATTCACTGTGCACAGGAGCAGGGAAAATTAATTTATGATCTAGGAATCCATGACAAAGTAACACTGTGTAGTGATTAAGACCCTTTGTAATCCTTGTGAGTTTTGTTAAGTCACGAATCCCTCTTGCTCCAGTTGATGCTACAAGGAATGAGAATTTAAAGAGACAGCAGTTGACAACAGCCTCTGGAATAAAAGTTTTGTACAAT